>NW_019208912.1:630335-781099 GCF_001890105.1 Penicilliopsis zonata CBS 506.65
AGAGAGAGAGAGAGAGAGAGAGAGAGAGAGAGAGAGAGAGAGAGAGGGAGGAGGGAGAGAGATGAGGATGGGCAAAGGAGACGATCGAGGCTAAGGAGAGTTGCAGCGCCGACAATTTTTTGGCACGTCACGGATTGGATTAGCAGCCACGCTCGCTCCTCCCCATAGGCGGAGAGACCCCAGCAGGCCGTTGGGGCGAGTCTGCAGGGCGTTACTTCTGGAGCATTTACGGGAGATTTTAGGGACGGAGTACTCTATTCTGTATACATTGTTGACTGGCTGGGGGATATTCACATAGGAATCTGTAGTATTCTGTATAGAGTAGAAGACTCCATAGAAGTAAACACGCGCATTTGGATAGATTCAGGGGTAAAGACAGAACCACGGGTCGGGTACGGGGGTATTTGGGTATTTACAATACAGTTACGGTATGGTATTATAGTATCATGTACTGTCATATTAACACATACCTTGTAGAGCAGTAGTTACTATAACTATAGTTGTACTAGTAGTACTATCTTATGACTATTTTATACTCTAGTGAAGACATTCAAGAATAGACTGTTTCCATACGAAATTAAGATGAATCAGTACTAGGAAGATCCTCTACTCAAAGGTATCAGCCATTCTATGGGACCAACAGTGCATTTCTGCCTGAACAACGCAACATCCAACAGTCTATAAATTACCGAATCGACCATCTGTCGAGTTTGAATTAAAATCCAGTTATACTAGGTAATTAGTATGATCTACTACAATAAAGACCTACTTCTACTCTATTGATTAGATTCGTCTACAATTAAATATATAGTAATCTGTAGTATACAGTGTCTTCTATTATGTACTGTCGACCCCGAGACATATTGTTGATGGTCCGAGCGTCAACTCGACACCTTTGCCAATGTCAACGTTCACGTCGCCAACTTCTCGACCACCGCACCGAATCCCACGCAGCCCACGCCGCACCACGACTTACGAGTGAAAGAAGAAAAGAAAAGAAAAAAAAAAACCAATCCGTGATTCTCTTACAATGCGCTTTTCAACAACCGCCCTCCTGGTCACCGCGCTGGGCTGGGTCTCCGCCGCCGCCGCCCACACCATCCAGCTCAAGGCACACTCGCGCGAATGCTTCCACGAATCGCTGCACAAGGACGACAAGATGACCGTCAGCTTCCAGGTGGGCGATCGCGAGTTTGGAGGAAGCGGCAACCTCGAAATCGACTTTTGGGTATTCTTCCTCTCTCTCTCTCTCTCTCTCTCTCTCTCAAAGTACATCCCTGCTAAAGTGTACAAGGTCGAGGATCCCAATAGAAACCGCCAATACTACAAACAAGCCATCTCATCGGAAGATTACTCCTTCACCGCACACTCGGACGGCAAATACGTCTACTGCTTCAGCAACGAAGGCTGGACCTCCAACTCCAAGGAGGTCTCCTTCAACGTCCACGGCATCGTCTATATCCCTGAGTCGGAATGGGCGCAGGATCCGCTGGATGCGGAGGGTACATATCCGAAGCTTTAAAGAAAAAGCATTTACTATTCAATTAATCTTTGCTGATATGTTTTTCTCTAGTCCGCCGTCTCTCCGAAGCCCTCGCCCAAGTCAAAGACGAACAGTCGTACATCGTCGTCCGCGAACGCACACACCGCAACACCGCCGAAAGCACCAACGCCCGCGTCAAATGGTGGAGTATCTTCCAGCTGGCCGTCCTCATCGGCGAGGGCATCTTCCAGGTCTGGTGGCTGAAACGGTTCTTCGAGGTTTGAACCACTTTGTTTCCTATATGTATATATCTATCTAGCTTCTACGTACTGACCGGTGGTAGGTCAAGCGTGTTGTCTGATTTAAAATACTTCTACTTTTTTACTCCAAAAAAAAAAAATATTTCATGTCAATGGAGAACTGGTGCATCTCCTATAGCGAATTGGCGTACGGTTTGAAATATGGTAGTTAGTGATATGATATGTACAATGAGGGACATTCGTCTGAGTTATGGAGTACTGTAAAACTACCCTATCTTATAATATTCATCCTGGCTCTGTTACTCTTATGCTCTATGCTATCCACTATCCAATGTTTTTTATCTCGCTTGGTGGATCCATACGCTCACTTCATCTCCCTCGTCATCCTCGTTAGAACCCCCTCCTACCGACCGCCTGGACGATCGATCGTTGTTTGTCTGTTTGGCAGCCAGCCTCTTTGCCACCTCGTTGGCCTCGAACAGGGTGACCAGCCGCCTCTTCTTCGACTCATCTCCTTGGACCTGGCCATGACAGATCTCGTGGATTTTCCTTTTCTTCGACCACGGTCGATGACCTTCCTTGCGCGGCGGCTCGACGAATGACTCTGGGGTGCGCTTCGCCACTCCCGAATAATTCAACATGGTGTTGGGCCATGATGTCGCCGCCGGGGTCGAGATGGTGTCGCCGACCCAGGCATCATCTGCAAGGTCTGCAGGGGTACTACCCGTGGCATTTTCACGGAGGAGAAGATCCGGACGACGCTCAAGCATCAGCGGCAGGGCTTTGGACAGTTGGCACCGGGCTGCATCGTGGAGCACGGTGTTGCCCGCTCCATCAAGAAGCTCCAGGTGTTTCTGTCCCGTTGGCTCGGCAAAATCGAGCACAGCCTGCAGGACGGCAATCTTGTTTTCCGTCTCGTCCGAAATGCCAGACCCCCACAGTGAACGAGCCATCCACTGGGCCAGAGGAGTCAGAGAGCCGGGTTCGACAGAGTAGGAGCGCTCGGTGAGCAACGAGGACACCAGTAACGGGTCGATCAGGTCAAGCATGCTGCGAAGCGTATCCAGGTCATCCTCGTCCGGATCGACGAACCCACCGAGAAGCAGGTGCAGGATATTGTTCCCGAGTTTGTCTCGGGCTGTCTGGTTGGCACCGGCTGCAACCAATATCTTGGCGAATTTCAACCGATGCAAAGAGAATGCAATTGCCAGGGGCGTATAGCCGTCTGCCGACTTCACTTCCAGGCAGTAGGGGGCGCTCTTGACCAGGTACTCGACCAGTCGTTCCGTTTCTTCGGTTGTTTTGGCCATAACAGCACAGTGGAGGACAAGCTCATCTAAGAGAATAAGCAATTATCACTTTTAATAAAGAAAGAAGAAGAAGAAGAAGAAAACTTACGTCGAAGACTAAGCCAGTTCTCGATTGTTTTCTCAATACCCTGCTCACTTTGCGCAAGCCTCTTCAATCGCTTGTCGTGTTTGTGCTTTTTCGTGAACTCGATGTAGTAACGACTGGGCGCTGTGCCTAGGAAACATTCCACCGCTTCGAGACTGCCCTCGAATGCAGCCAACAAAAGCGGGGGGTGCATATCTCGAGGTTTCAAGAAAGACATCCCACGATTGGTGGCCGCCCAGTCTTCGCGTTTCTTGCCATGGATCGAAAGACCCTGGTAGTAAACTGGTTTCTCTTGGGCCTCGACGCCGCTCTTCTCCGCGAGCTGATCCAAGGGAAGACCAGCTCCTGTAGATTTGATGAGCTCCTCCAGGCATCGGAGACGGCCCAGCCTGACAGCCGAGCAGAAGGCAACGCCCGAAGTGTCGTTGAAACGGTCGCTTTCTCGGTCCGCCTCGGATGCCTTATCAAACAGCTCACGATAGAGTCCCAGGAGGAAAGTCAACAGATTGACATCATCCTTCCAAATCGCATATAGAAACACGCCTGTAGGCTGTTGATCGGCCAGTGTTTCCTTGTCAAACAAGACATAAGACTGGCACGACTCGGCAAGCACAGCCAGCGGTGAGATATTGCTCTCGACGTGGGCCTTGATTTCACCAATATTGTCGATGGTGAACTTGTCACTGATCGTTTGCTGATTGATATTAAGCTCATCGTCTTCACTTTCGTCTTCATAGTCCGAGACGTATGCGTCATATTTCGAGATCTTTTTATTCTCCGGCGGCTTATACTGCGCGTTTGCGATGACAAGGATGGCCTTCGCCACGTCGAGGTGCCCTCGTACGACGGCGATGCTGAAGGGCGAAAAGTAGCGGCTGTCAGTAATACCAATTTCAAGCAGCTGCCTCTTATCCTTCGTGTGGTGCACGTTTGGCCCCAAAGTGAGTGTCTTGATAGTGTCAAGATCTCCACACCAGGCAGCTTCAAATCTGCGACAAGGTCAGTTATCAGAAGCGAGGGGGAGGCGAGGGGACGTACAGTTTAATATAAGCTGCTGTCTGAGCCTCAGTCACGGCCGGCCCTCTAAAGGTAAAATTGATCTTGAACCTTGGGGACTGAGTCTCGGTATTGTAAGGAATGTCCTCATATACGGGGCGATCCGGCATATCAGGTCGGAGCTCTTTGATTGTCTTCGCTCCTCGGGCGAGCAGCTCGGTTTCAAGCTTCTCAAAGTCACAGATAAGGGCTTGGACTGCAGCTTTCTTCTCGTCTAAACCTTTGGCAGTCTTGGTTCGCTCCAAATTGTCGGCATACCGCTTTTTTTCCGTTTCGTACTCCATTTTTTCCTTCTCCAGAGCCGCCTTGGCTGTCCACATCTGGTATGTATCATCCTTCAGCCCCTCCAGATACACACTGTCATCTTCCAGAGGCTGTGGAGGGGTCGATTGAACGGCTTCACCTTGATACTCACGAAGATCTTCAATCTTTGCTCGAACACAATCTAAAATAGTTCCCTCAACTAACAAGGGCGAGGTCCCAGAAAGCCGGATCTTAGCTCCCTTCGGGTCCAGAGTGTTTGGATCTGCACCATGAGCAAGCAATTCCAAAGCCACCAGCGGCTGTTCCGATCGCACAGCGAGAACGATAGGCTGGATAATTTGGTCATGGAAGACCTCTTTTTGCTGCACGAGTGAGTCGCCGTATACATTGATGATGTTCTTGGCGGCTTCAGCATAGTCTTCGAAAGGGATATCTGGCTTCGCGTTCGCTTCGAGTAGTTTGATTGCGCCAATCGTGTTCTCCGACTTGATAGCGGTTAGCAAGGCAGAATTGATCACCGGGTTGGAATAATAGCCAGAAGCAGAGAGATGGTTGGCTGCTCTCTCGACTGCAGGCCGGTCGTGGTCAAGGTAGACATCGATAAGGTCTGAATAACCAATTGTGGCCAACTCATGCAGCGCGGTCTTCTCGTGCATGTCTGCTTGTGCGGCGGAAGCGCCAAGCTGTAGAAGCTTCGTCGTCATCACCTTTGCCTTCTCCAGGGGCAAATTCTGTGCTAGAACCAAGGTGAGGATGGCGGCTTTCGGAGAATTGTTGTACTCGTTCAAGAGCTTGACAGGGAGAAGCACATCGGCACCAAAAGAAGAAACCAATTCTTCAACAGCTTCGACATGACCGTTCACAATCGCCAGATGAAGTGGGGAGGCATGGCTGTCCCAAGCCAAGACGTTGATATCATAGATGTCCGGCTCCTGGTCGTTCGCATCGTCGGGGATAGTGTCCTCCCGGGTACCCTTGTCACCCTCCTTCACATGCACAAATGACCCAGTAGCGTCCGAACGGCCATCTGAGTCAGAAACATCCGAAGGATTGCTGACCATCTCAATATCATCGTCGTCGTCGTTGTCGTCGTCATCATCATCGTTATCCCGACGGCCCTCGGCTTCTTGGCCTGCTTTTGCTTCCTTGCGAGCCTGCTCTTTGCGGTCTTCCTCCTCCTCATTCTGTGCACTTTTGGTGAGTAGAACCCTGATGATCTGAACATCCCCTCGGGCTGCAGCCAGGTGCAAAGCGGTGCGGCCATCAGCCACACGAGCAATGAGCCGAGCGCCGTGATCCACCAGGCACTGGACGATGTCCGGGGTTGAAGTCATGGCAGCCAAATGCAATGGGGCTCGACCAGTGTAGTCACGACGATTGGGATCAGAACCATCTTGGGCAAGCCACTCCTTCACTGCGTCAAGATCCTGATCCACGATAGCCTGGCAAAGGCCAGCAGTGTTTCCGACATATGCCATTTCTTCCATGCTGTTAGGATACAAAACAAAAGCAGACGACATTTAGGAGGTTCAGGGGAAAGACAAAAAAGACTTACCAGTCCAGTCGGTCTCCGTTATTGGATTGAAGCTACCAATCTCCTGCCGCCCAGGGTTATCTTGCAGAAACGTCATTTCCCCGGAAATATACAGTTTTGCTTCTTCCTCGGCCACTTTCTCCTCTTCTGGGGTGGTCGGGCTGGGACAATAGCCGCAGCAATCATGGATGACATCCTCCATATTGCCAAAGAATGCAGGGTGACGATGCAAATTGACCTCTCTATCTTTAGGCTTGTTCCACTCGGCATTGAGGAGTAGATCCTTGGTATACAGCAATTTCTCGATCCTTTTAGCATGGAACCTTTCGCCGTATGGGATAGTCTAAAGTAAAGAAAATGGTTAGGTAAGAGATGAAATAAGACCGTGTAACAATTGCTTTCTTCTTTCCAGAGGAAATTGCTTACAAAGGTATGGTAGTCGGAGACCTCCTCTTCCTCTGCCCATTCTGGGACCTCGTCGTCCCAGTCATTCTTGATGTTTCCCCACAGCTTATTTGCATCTCTCGCATAACGGTTGACAGGAGGCCGGCCACGCTCTTTTCGCCTCTGATCCAAATAGGCGTCTCGATCAGAGGATTTAGGAAGTTTCTCAAGGACCAGCAGACGGGCAAGGCCAACTGTCCTAGTGAAGCTCCGCTCAAAGATGGTCTATTAACACACCCGTCAGTCTGACATTAGACCAATTCAGCATATTCAAGGCTGTTTACCGGGTCAATGCGCGAGCGGTCCAACTCGGGCCAGAACACTTCGAACCCTCTGTGCGAGTACTTGGAGAGACGGTTTTCGTACGACGGTGACCGTCTAGTCAGGTCCACATGGTTGGCCTGGGTGATGCAGGCACCAAGGGCACGCGGGGCCAGGAATACCTGATGACCGTCGTATGCCGCACAAGCACAGTCGACATCGAAGCCGGTCAGGATCTCCGCGACTGACTTGTAGATCCGCAGAACGATCTGCACATGCCGCGTCGGATACTGAGACGCAATCGTGATGGCGTTCTTGGTGCGGATTGTGGTCGTCTCGTACAGGATGGAGTCCTTGATGCAGCGCTCAATCTGTTTGATCTTCTCGACGGCTTGCTCCTCGGTCAGCCCGTAGAGGAATAGATCGACATCCGACGCAGGAGCGAACTTTGTGTGGTAGAATTGGCGCAGACTGCGCTTCGTGTCACGGTACTCCTCTGGCACGGGGAGCAGCGAGGTGGTGACGGCACTGCCGGCCGCCACGACGTTACTCCAGTCCAGGTCGCTCAGAGAGCTTTCAGAGAAGAGATTGAAGTTCGTCTGGAACTCCTTGAAGCTGGAGACCACCGCGGGGGAGCCATCGGGCCTGCGAGCCTCATCCGACAGGGGCATCAGGTACTTTGCCCTGACCTCCTCCGGCTCAGCTGCGAGATTGCGAGCCCGGACACGCACGTCAGCCGCACCATTGGCGTCGTACAACGGGACGATGTTCAGCAGGTTGTCCGCCACCGCAGGATGGGAGGGCTGCTGGGCGAAAATCCTCCGCACCGTCGCATCGAAGGCATTGTACGGTCTGACCAGATCCGCCACCGACTGCTCCGGATGTGACTGCACGTATTCCACAAAATCAGAGTGTTTCGCAGGCACTCGAGGGAGACTGAACTCTGTAGCCATAGTAGTAGTCAGTAACTAGTTAGTACTAAGTACTAGGTATGACGTAGACACGATCGTAAAGTAAACAAAGGTTTCAACACAATTGATCAAGAATCAAAGCATCAAAACAAGAGTTTTACCAGAAGATAGAAATCCAGCAAGCTCCGACAGAGCAATCCAAGGATCTTAAATCCTTTCCTTTCCCCCCCCTGAGGCTCATCTCGTATTCCCCAAACTCGCTTGTGCCTGCTGGAAAAAGAGGCAGGCGGCAGTTTGTCACCGCCTTTCCTCCAGGCAGCTGTCCCGAAGTGGATTAGCGGTGTTCCTGCTAGGCATCCAGTGGGGAAGTTCACTATCTACAATAGATAGGTACCTAAGTAAGATACAAGCTTGGGTATTAGCAGTGGCTAAAAGGTATGATCTTGATTCATGCAGATCATTTGACTGCTACCTGTGATACGCCGACTGCGTGGTGCAGCCTAGTCTATGGCGGGGAGCGATGACCCGCTCTTTTCGGTATGCTGGAGTCGACAGTCCTGTGGGAGTTGTCTGGCTGGCGATTTTGCCTGCAGCTGGTGTCCTTTTGTGAGTATCTTGGTGCTAGGTATTTTTGTACAGTACTACTGCAGATCTGCTAATCTTCTAGTCATCAACCTGTGTGCCGAACCGAGCACGTCTTGCCATCTTCGCGCCGTTGAGCTCGTCGCAGGTCTGCCCTCTCGGTTCTCAGGAACGGTGGGAGCTGCGTGCCCTCCCGCTAGGATGCCATGTCAGCACAATCACAGTGATGACCGTCTTGGGGACTGTTTGTTTCATACTGGCGAGTCTGGGGTTAGCTGTTCTATCTGTGTGGGCGGGGAAAAGACTCGTGGCGCGATGGAGGCTGTTGAAAGAGCGAGGGGATTTTGGTTTCTTGCTGGACAAGACGAGAGTATGGGCTGTTGCCCTGGTTACTTTCAGACAGGGGGACATTGGGAGCAGTGACGGACTCGATGATCGGGTTGAAACAAGGCCATTGTTGGGATAATAGTAATGAGGATGATTGGCAATGATATATCTTGATGCAGGAGTTCCATGTTCTCATCTATATCTCACTGCTATGTAGTATACTAGGCAAGGTTAGGACTTCTAACCCTTGACAACCTGGCCAACGGTGTACTCGACAATGGTAGGCTTCCCCGTTTCAATGATGAAATGGCCCTGGCCGACAAACACTCGGGTCTCGAGCTCCTTGTACCGTTCGTCACCGGTCTATCTCGTCAGTACAGTTACACCGATATAGCTGGTCATGTATTCTAGAGCTCACCTCGAATGTGAAATGGGTAACTGTTTCAGTGTTAGTACTGCGAGGCCTCAACGGATATCATATTCTGTTGTCACGACGTACAAGAATTTCCAAACGGCGTGGCACCGTCCGAGGCAGTGCCGGCAAAGACGGCCGCTTCTGCCGGTCCGAGAGCCACGACACCGGTATAATTGAGATAAATCAGCTGTATATGGTTAGCTATCTAGATACAGACCTTTTCCGTGTATAGCTTCGTACCGCATCGTCGTGTGTCCTAGGAGAGCGATTAGTATTAGACAGTGATAACCAGGTATTTATCCGATCCTACTTGAGAACGCCGTGGGCGTTTAGCCGGAGATGCTTTCCATCCGGATCAGCGTGGATGTAGTCGTTTCCTGTTCCTACAAACTGGGCGTCGATGCTGGGAGAGAAACCGGGCGCGCTTTGGACTGTGCCACCCGTCATAGGCTTTCACGTCAGCATCCCGATGCTATTCTCGATTTAGAAGGAAGGTATGGCATACAACAACCTGTAGGCTAGTGGTGCGAGACGCACTGCCTGTCAAAGCATCAGCGATTCAAGGTTTCAAAAGTCAAGCAACAACTGAGATGGATGGTATTTGTCGTCTGAGCCATACCGACAGCGTGTGGAGGGTCGATTATGACCTAGGAATCATTAGACACTTCGGTGACCCAGGAGGGGTAGAGGATCGGAAGAGGGCCTTTGATTACTTACCCGGACAGTGAAAGCAGGCTGGATGGAAGGAAACCCGGACATGATGGTAGCACGATGAGTTTGGCAAGTATTAGAATGCTCGGTCTGATGAGAAATGAAGTTGATCAGGTTTGAAGCTGGTGAGCCAGCCCACTCTAAGCTGCGGGGCTCAACGTGCCTCGGTGTATCCAACAGCCCACCAGGAGTGACTCAGCTCAACGATCTATCTTCAGTCCAGCTTATCGCTTGCAATCATTCTTTAATTGTTATCTGATGGTCGACAAGTGGTACTAACCATGGTTGTTAAATCAAAAGAACGCATCATCAGTTTTATCATGTGGCTGGAGTCTGCTAGTTTTATATGCGTCTATCAACTATATAGTTAGTATAAGGTAGTGGAGTAAAGATAATATCAAACAGCTGTGTTTATAATTCCCTACTTATGCATAAAGCATTGATAATAGAAAAAATATATAGGAGTAGCAGTGTCCTGAGACATAGGTACCTCAGGTTCGGAGTAGGCAATATACCTACCAGTCACCTACCTGAGATACCTACCCTGGAGGCTTGAAGTACCTTGATGGCATACTACCTAGGTATGCTCAGCAGGTACTCAACCTGATCAAATGACAATAAATGCAAGTGACAGCCTATCATCTGATCAGACTATAGAGCATGTAGTACGTAGTAATAGTAATAGTCTGTGGTACATGGCCTAAAGTGATGTGGAATATCATTACTCTGTACTACATATCTACCTAAACAGATACCTACCTACCTTAGGTACCTACTAACCTTTAGGTACCTACCTAATAGTTACCTGCTAGCTAAGCCTGGATATCGCGGCTATGGATAAAAGGAGAATAGCATCTCGACAAACCAGCACAGCCCGTCGACCCACGTGGTGATCTTGCTGTTATTTTGTGGTCGCTGGCGGCAAGGACAGAATCACAAGGTTAGCGCTGCTGATCCGGGGGATTAAGATTAGTTAAATACCTGAGGAAGGTAGTATGTATAGAGGAGATTGTATATATTCAGCTATCTCCAGGAGGTATTGCATAGTATCTACCTGTATCTAGGTACCTACCTACCTAATTACCTAACCTACCGGTAACCTAAGGTAGATACTAATCTACTGTTGGGAGAAAGCCATCCATACCTTACCTGAGAACAGCCATACATACCTAAACACCTAAAGGGATACCCAAGAATTGATTTTAGCAATTGACGTGTCGATCGAAGCCCCCCATTCCTGATTGGGTGGAGGAGCCTGGCCGGCGATCGGGGGTCTGTGACGTGGGTGCGAAGAGACTATCTAAACTAAGTTACTGCGTACAACTGATTTTTCTGTATACCTTTCTTCTATTTTTCTTCTTCTCTCTCTCTCCGAGACAACGAAAATCCATTTTCTTCTGTCAATGGGTCTGATCCGACTTGTGATAGAGCTCTGATCTCTCCCGCTCGGTCGGGGTGGGACGCGAAAGAAGAAAAAAAAAAACCATGCTCTCCTTGTTTGTCTTGAGCCTCGCGTGTGCGACTTCGGCCGTACCTTTGGCCGAGCAGTGGCCGCTCAACGACGTGTCTGGTCCGGTTGGCAATAGTGGCTTGGAGTCTGGGTCAAGGGGGTTAACAGGCCGTTTCCTCCATATAACAGGTGAGCCCCTTTATCCTTGTTTGCTGAAGCAAAATTAGAGCAACTGCTAGAGCAACTGCTAGAGTAACTACTAACTCTCGTGCTTTCTAGATCTACACCCCGATTCTCACTACAAAGCTGGAACGGCCGTCGGGAAGGGGAGTTGCCACCGAGGCGAGGGGCAGGCCAAGTACTATGGATCCGAAGGCACCGACTGCGACTCGCCGCTGTCGCTGATCAACGAGACCTTTCGCTGGATTGAAACCCATCTGAAGGATGAGATTGATTTTGTCGTGTGGACGGGCGATTCCGCCCGCCACGACAACGACGAGAAGATCCCGAGAACGGAGGATGAGGTGGCCGAACTCAACCGGATGGTCGCCAACAAGTTTGTCGATGTCTTCCACAACGGCGCGAACCCTTCGATCCCCATTGTGCCGACCATCGGAAACAACGACATCATGCCGCACAACATCATGAAAATCGGGCCCAACCGGTGGACCAAGCACTTCCTCGAGATCTGGAACAAGTTTGTCCCCGAGGCGCAGCGCCATACCTTTGTCGAGGGCGGCTGGTTTACCTCGGAGGTGATCCCCAACCGCCTGGCGGTCATCAGCCTGAACACCATGTACCTCTACGATTCCAACAATGCGGTCGATGGCTGTTATGACTCGTCCGAGCCGGGATACGAACACATGGAGTGGCTGCGCGTGCAGCTCAAGATCCTGCGCGAACGCGGCATGAAGGCCATCCTGATCGGTCACGTACCCCCCGCGAGGTCCGGGGCCAAGCGCAACTGGGACGAGACCTGCTGGCAGAAGTACACCCTGTGGACGCACCAGTACCGGGACGTCATCGTGGGCAGTCTCTACGGCCATATGAACGTCGACCACTTCATGCTCCAGGACACACACAAGCTGAAGATCCTGGACGAAAGTGTCGGCGAAACAGGAGGCTCCGTCTCCGTGAACAAGCGGACGGACTATCTGGTCAGTCTACGAGACCAGTGGTCGAAAATGCCCTCGCCGCCTGACGGTCTGGCGGGCGATCATTTCTATGCTGAGGATGCTGAGGATGCTGCGGGTGATGATGATGATGATAATGAAGACGAGGCCCACGAGGTTGACACGGCAGGGTCCAAGAAGAAGAAGAAGCAGAAGAAGAAGAAGGAAAAGAAGTTTCTCAAGAAGATCGGCGGGCCATGGGCGGAACGGTACAGCGTTTCGTTTGTCTCGCCCAGCGTGGTGCCAAACTACTTCCCTACGCTGCGGGTGTTCGAGTATAATATCAGTGGCCTGGAGGACGCAACAACTTGGGAAGAAGCACAACCTCTAGACCTCATTTCCGAGGAAAATCCCGACGACGTGGAGGTAAACAAGAAGAAAAAAAAGAAGAAGAAGAAGAAGCCTGATTTCGAGATGCCGGAGCCGCCCTCGTCGTCGGCTCCGCCAGGGCCGGCATACTCCAACCAGCCCTTGACGTGGCTGGGCTATACGCAATATTTTGCGAATCTAACGAGAATCAACGAGCAAGAAACCACTCGATTTGAAGCTGAAGCTGACACCAACTCCAAAGAGGACGTGTTCACCTACGAGGTCGAGTACGATACCAAGAGCGATAAATTATATAAACTGAAGGACCTGACAGTGCGGAGTATCTTCCACCTGGCGAGTCGTCTTGCCGAGACGAACCTGGACGCCGAGACCAGTGACGACCGTGCAGCCACGCAGAAGAAGGATAAGAACAAGGTATGGAATACCTTTGTGCGGCGAGCATTTGTCGGCTTCCTGCATGATGACGATCTGGACGGCCTGGTAGACTAGGGATCTGCATGCCTTGTGGATAGAAATGTGTATATCATGATTTTTACAAGTTAGACCTATTCTGAAATAGTACGGAGTATTCCGTACTGTGTACTATGTAGAGTATAGTAGTTATGTACTAACTAGTTAGACGCTTGAGGTCATTCTGGCGGTGAGGGCTGACACTTGGCAATCCCCAGTAGTGTAGTCAAACCTAGTATAGACTATTGTACGCACTTGTAAGTATTATATTGCTGACTCTACAGAGTATCTCAGCATACTCGAGACAATATATGTAGTACTGCAGATGATAGTTATCACAGTACTGAGCAGTGGAATAGTCGAGTCAGGTGATTCAGTCACGGGTCTGCCTGATATGGCTAGCGTCCCGGAGAAACATTATCCAATCCCCGCTCCGTTGATCTTGGGTGACTCAGCTCCAGCCTCAAGTTCTCTGTTTATTATTCCATAACGTCTCGTCTCGACAGAATATACTCCGTACATCAAGAGAGACAACTCATGGTCTCTGTCTGTGCGACACGCTGTCACCCAGCGGGCCAGTTCATGCCTTGCCACGCTGGCAAAAGCGGGAATTGCCAGCTGTCAAGCTCGCGTTTGGGTCCCGCGTTAATCCAACCCATGTCCACCAAATCAGCGACGGAGGAGACGCCAGGCTAAAAATGCCTCTATCCTTAGTTTCTGCCTTAACTGTCTTCTGTTAAGCCTCATGGAGCCCCCGAGCCCTGCGAACCCTTCGCTCCGTGGAGTCGTGTGGTGGGTTGCTTGCTCACTTGCTGGCGATCCACCCAGTCACCGACCTGTTAGGCTGTTATCCCGACTGGATTATTTCCCTAGGAGAGGAGGGGGGAAAAAAAAGAAAAATAAAATAAAACACCGGCAAGGCAATGCAAGTCAACTGGGCCGCGGCCACGTAACTCATGCAAACCTCCCCTTCCGAGGGCCCTCCCCTCTCTCTCTGAATCCTGGGGACGAATAATTGCCATCAATTGTGGCCCGGCATCTCAAGATCTGAACACTACAGCACGGAGTACATACTACATACTACATATATACACTGCACGATCAGAAGAGCAGTCGGTCATCTCTCTGACCTCTGGTTGCTTCGTTGCTCCAGGTTGTGGAGTATACGGAGTACAGAGGACTACCTACGTTATCAACGGAGATCAGGACAAAAATAGAAGGAATTTTATCTCTTTTATTCTCTTTTTTTTTCTCTTCATTTTGCCCGTTTTCTTTCTGCAGCCACAATCGGGTCTTCGGTCTCTGGGTTTCAGCTTGCCTCTATCGCGCCTGTTGTTAGGCTGCGACCCCAAGGGGAGAAACCGTGCAGTACGTAGCAATACTAATTTCCCTTGCATTACGCCTGGTTTCTTGTTTCTTTTTTCTTCTCTTTTCATTATTACACCACTCGCGTCTGCTATTCTTCTACTTATTATTCGATACAATTGCCCTCGGCCAGCTCAATGGACCTCCAATTCTAGCCAACTGTTTCGGCTCACTACTCACACCGGCTCAGTCCACTAACTCACGGTGTGTGTAGGCCGAGAGGGCCAAAAAAAAAGCACAGACTCGCAACGCCTTACCGCGCCCAACTTGTTGCACACACGATGCATCGAGACTATCGACTGGTGTACAGCCACGAGCTCTCTGCCCTTGACCTCTTCGTTGCCAGCTTCTCTTCGCCTGATCGCGCCTTGCTTTGTGGAAACCTCACCTCCTGCCGCTGCCATTGACGGCTGCTAAAAAAACGAGCTACATTCAACCCCATTGAACGAAACGGTGTTCTTTGACCGGTTGACTGAAGATCAAGTCGAGAAAGTGAGGTGAGTGAGTGGCGTTGTTCGATGAGGCTCTCGCCATCTCCGAACCGACTGTAACATCATCGACCGAGTTTGCCGAGTTGAAGACCAGCAAACGATCTCGAATTCTTTGGAGGCACCGTCTTAATCTATTGTTTTCTTTTATTTGACTGCTTCCCTTTTTTCATATATATAATTGTCCCTGTATATTTCAATTACGTCCATTTGATTCGAAACCGGTTCGACCACCCTCACCGGTCACTAAGCGCCGGCATCGAAGCTTTTGGAACCCCCGAAACTTCAGGACTAAGGCGCTTACAATTTGAGCATGGGAAGCTGCAGTGCCTGATTCAACTGGCTTCTTGAGGGATTGACCGCGGTGATTCAGTGATTCAGCCCGTTTGCGCGCGCGCTAAGGTAAGCGGATGCTTTTAAAAGCGTTGGTTTCTTGCCATTGAATGTTCTGAATGATCGAGGAGTTTACAAAACCGCTGTAAAGAAAATGGATGATGCTGACTGCGCTTTCTTCCTCTCAGTGTGGATGGCATCCTCGGCAGTGGACCAGAAGGCTCTGGGCAACTTTGCCGCCGTCACGAGCCATGAGAACCCGTTCTTGTCGGCGATGCTGTACAAGATCCTAGGGCTGTCCGTCATGCTATCCCGGAAGCTGCTGCGTGCCCGTCGATTACGGAAACTGGATCCGACGCGTGAAACCAAATCACTACAGCTGTACCATCACATCATCTGGTTGTCGCGCGAGGGCCTCCTCTTACTGGAGGAATACATCCTGCCCATGGTAGAGACCTACGTCGAGCTCAAGGTGTTGACGTACAAACTGCGTGCCTCATTCTATCACATTTTCGTCCTCTTCCACAACCAGCCGGCGATTCACCCGCCGGGGATCTTCAGCCTACCGGCCCCGAGTCTTGTCGGGGCAAGCTTCACTTCCGAGGGCCGACGGTTGTCCCATAAGGACTCCATGGCTTCTTTGAAACTGGGGGCAGAGTCGATCTCAATAACCCCGCCACTTCTATCTACGACAAACCCTCTCCCTCAACCTCGTCATCATCATCCTCCCGGTCTGGGTCCCGTGCAACCGCCGAGATCGGCCTCGTCATTCCTGCTGCCCGGGCTAGACTACACGCCGACGGCGACGGCGTGTTTCAATCACGCCGCAGTGCTGGCCGACAAAATGCTACCCGGCTCGCACCCGCTCCGGCTGTCCGTGAAACTCGAGTACGCGGCGTACCTGTACGACTGCCTGCACGACTCGGACGCGTGCCGGCGCCTGGCCAAGCAGGCGATCGCAGACGTGTACAACGCGCAGGAAGGCATGGACGATGAGAGCTTCGAGGACGCGGCCGAGATCGTCGGCATCCTAGGCAAGATGGTCAAGCGTGGGGGCAAGACCAGCAGCGCAGGCGGTGGCAGCAGTAGCACCACGGCCGGGGATGATAGCCGCAGCGTCTCAACCAAGCACGACACCCGCCTGACGACACCGACTCGCGAGCTGAAGCCGACGGGCAGCACGGCGGGCAGTGGGGATCTGGCGCCGGCAGTTCCGGACCCGACCATGATGAATCCGATCTAATGACTTTCTTTTATCCTTTCCTTTTCCTTTTTCCTTGTTTCTGGTTCATGTATCTGTTTGGTTTTGTTGATACCTAGATGTTGACTTGGGTTGGATGTATGATTTAGCTGTATTTACGTCTAATATGTATTTTCATAGAAATCACCATATTTCTACCTGGTACTATTATTATTATTATTATTATTATTATTATTATTATTATTATTATTGTGTTCAAGTATTAATTCAACGACGTCATGTTGCCCAGGCAAAGTCGGGCGGGAAAGCCGCCTCCAATAGGGAAAGCTTGAACTTTTTAACCTTTTCCCTGACCCTGAACCGACCCTGATTATTCCCACTTTCTGCCAACTGATCTTCACTTCTCCTACTCATACTTAACCTGCCAACCCTCGTGCCTGTCTATTACTTGACTATCGCTCCTCTCCACGCGGTCTAACTATTTTCTACTCGCCCTGCCATGCCCTCCACCGATTCAGATACACCCCTGCTGCTCCCGTCTTGTGTTCGCGTCGCTTTGTTCCCTCCCGCGACGCAACGCTAGGCAGCTCTCACCAGCCTCCCAGGGACGACCTCTGACAAACGATAAAAAAACCTCAGAACGATGTGGTCGGGACTGCACAAGCCCGGTGCGCTCCCGCTGCTGGTCCTCGTCTTATTTTCTCTGTTGAGGCTTGTGCCCTCCTTGTCGCAGCAGTGGGATGCGTATTTGCTTTGGAAGCCGGGGGATGTGGACATGAACAGTACTCTCTCTCTTTCTCTTTCTTTTCAACCTAATATTTTTGATTAATATTTTGTTAATATTTTGTTAATATTTTGTTTAGTTCTCGATCCGTCTATTCCTAGAAGACACACCGCGACGACTACATACAACTGGACGAATGCGAATGCCAATGCCGACGTGCAACAGTACAAGTCGTACGCTACCACGAAACCCCCGACGTTGATTAAACGGGTCCGCTCGTTTCGAACCCTGTTTGTTTCGCGGGCTGGGGATGTCGCGACGGAGGTGCAGGTGCATGCAAATCTGTCGATTCAAGTACAACAGGCACAACAAGAAGTACATCAACATCAACAAGAAGAAGTACATCAACATCAACAACAAGAAGAAGTACAACAAAAAAATCAATTTACGATACCACGACTATACTCATGGCAGCAGGCCTGCCAACTTCATTATCTGTCCGAATATTTCAAATCCACCGTGCTCGCCCTGTCGCGCCTCACGCCGCGGGACCCTCACCCAGCCTCCCTCTCGAAACAAACACCCTTTAATCACCCTGAACCAGAACTAGAGCCTGAACTAGACCCGCCAATACATCAGCCCCAAGAGTCAACCCAAGAGGAGACCGTGACGTCCATCTCCACCGATGAATCCGGGTATGCGCCGCAACGACGCGGGAGCTGTTTGGCCATTGTCGTCGGGCTGGTTGTCGGGATCATCTGGTTTTAAGCCTGGTTGGTGGTATGCCTTTCTCTCTGGACTGGCTGCTTCATCCCCCATGCTATACTTGCTACGCTATACACGATTAATCATGTATGTATATGACTAGAATACTGATAGTCGGGACCTGGTGTCCTTTTAATCAACTTTACATTACATTATCACTGTCCAAAGAAGTAGACCTTATTAAAACTATTGGTCTATGTATGGTATACAGGGTATGTACATGTACATCAATCCACTAGGTCAATGGGAAGACTCTCCATCCAACTCCAGCTATTAGGTCTCCTGCTCCGCTCCGGGACAGACTGTACATCCGAGGACCGGCCCGACTCATCATCGCAATCTTCTACTTGATCGGGCCTGATCCCGAGCCCGATGCCCTCCGCTCGGCCCTGTCCGACCGCATCCGAGAAGATGTTCAGACTTCGCAAACACAGCTGCGCAGTGTTCGGCAGGCGCTCGCCCTTGGCTCTACACACTCCGGCGTAGTATTCGAGTAGCTCGAGCACCTTGTGCCAGCTGGCTTCTAGATCGGTGGGCGATACGCATCCCCTGCCCTGCGCCTGTCCGATAAAAGGGGACATGCGCGCGCCGATCAGTACAACCCCGCATGCATGCAGGTAATTCACGCTTTCCCAGTACCCGGGGTTCGAGGAATCCTCCTCCTGCGGGGGCAAATCGTGCCAATGTAGAAGATTCACCAGTTTCACGGCCGCCGAAATGCATTTGATCGAGGCGTCGCGTGAAATCCCATACACCATCGGTAGCTCCGGCGAGGCGAACTCCGCTTGATCCAGGTGCGGTCGGTGTCCAGCCCTGCTGCAGTTGCATCGGACCGTGATGGCCAGAGCCAGGGTCAGCAGCGGCCGGTATAGGCGGATTCGGAGGTAGTAAAACCGAACCTGCAGTAAGGTCCGCTGACGGAGCGCGATGGGACCATACGGTCCAGGATCTTGTTCCTGCAAGAATGAGGGCAAGGAGGACTTCCAATCATGTGACAGAGCGTCAACCTTGAGGAAGAGCTTCATGTCTGAAGAGAGTAGCTTCTTCATCGAGCAGCCGCCATCGCTGACCCGGAATTCGTCCTCAATTGACATGATGTCCCCGACGTGGCTGTATAGTCGGGCGCAGGCGGCAAGGAACTCTACCATGGAAGGTCTCTCTGCAGGTTCATCAGAGCTCAGCGATGTCTCTGGCAGGACGGCGTCTAAGTAATCCGAATCGGAATGAGATGGCAGGGGTACCTGAAAGACGTGTGGTGTTTGAGGAGGGATTCCAACCTGAAGCGCGAGAATGCTCTCCATCATGGCGGCGCTGTGCCAGAGTCTCCGAGCAAGCTCCCTGCGTTGTCGACTCCCCTGGTCGTGACCGTTTGATTTCAAGTTCAGGCCTAATGACTGGGCCGTACGGATGGCAACGCCAACGGTCGCCCATGCAAGTCTGGGATTCCCCACTGCATTGAGGTATTGGCTTTGTAGAAGAAAAGACTGGATAAGCACCAGCGGCTCCTCGAGGCTACTGACGGAACTCACAGTCGCTTGTCCACGGGCATAAAAGTCGGACCCTAAGACTGCGCTTGCGCGGTTTGTGTTCATACAGGCCAGGCTGATGACCAAATTTAAGACTCCATGGAACGCCGTCGATCCAGTCCGAAAAGATTCAGTTTCCGCGACATCCTCACAACTAGTTCGAAACTCGGAGAGCTGGAAAATCGGCATGTTGACATATTCCCGAGTCAGGTACGTTGCGATGAGATGATCCATTGATTCCTTGCCATTAGCCGCGGCAGAGAGCTCTGTAGGGCCTGTGCTTGAAGCATGAGTGGAAAAATTCCGACTCGTGAGCCCTGGTCGCTCACGAGTTGGCTGGTGGTCCGGCCGAGGCTCTTCTTCCTTAATAAAGCCCAGTCTTTGCGAGACGGCTCTTTGCAGGCTTGCCACATGGGAGAGGTGGCTTCCCGCTCTTGATCTGGCGTTTTGGAATGGATACGAAAGCTCATTCGACGACGCATCAAGCGAGCTTGGTCGGGATAGATGTGACTCGGTATTTTGGGGCTGGGTGATAGAATGTGCTGACCCGTCGTCTGTCGTTCTTGCGACAGCACTCGAGTCGCTATGTCCTTCATGACAGTCATTGGGTGTAGATTTGCTCCGTGAGCTTTTCAATGGAATCTCAACGTTCACTATAGCATGGAACCGGCTAGCACTCCTCTTCCCCGTCTGCGGCAGTATGTCGGAATGCCTTTTGCGTTTGAGGCTAGGGAAGAGACCCTTGAAGCTGGGACGGTCATTCGTGAGATCAACCGTCGCTAGAGGACGTTTCGGACGAAGCCGGGGACTTTCCCAGGCGGATGACTGGGATAGGGAGAGCGCTCGATCGGATGTGCCGAGTTTCGAACCTCTGGCATGGTATTAGATGACTGGTGAACCCGAGTAACGTGCCAATCGAGCAATTGCTACCTTGGTGGGGGCATATCCTCAGCCCTGTAGGAGCATTCATCTTCGATGCCTTTCTGCTTGCAAGTAGTGCAAACTAACCAGTGATCAGCGAGGGGGGTCTTATACCCAAACTCTCTCAAGCACGTCTCGTACCTGGCTGTAACCGATCACAAAAGCGATGTCGCAACCGGCAAATATTGCAAGAGTGCGAGGCCATTGCTGCCATGAGCTCATGTCCATCAGCCATGGTATTCGCAATGTCTCCAGGCTTATCTCCCTCACCTTCCTTAACCCATTATTTGCAGCTTCACCGACACGACACACTGAGGCGGACAGCGCCTCTCCGGCAGTGGTTTAACAAACTTGGACCGCCCAGAAGACTTCAAAGCATATACAGCAGCAATTCCAACAGCAAATATCAGATTCCAGCCCCGTCGTGGATGCCGGTAGTGGTGTTGCTAACTTGGCTCACGATAACGATGACGAAACGCGTCCTGGACGCGTTTCTACCGGTCACGTGACCTGTCCTTCCGCCTCAGCCTTCGCATCCGGCGAGTGGCAGGAGCCTTACAGGATGTGAACGGAGGACAGCATCCTTATTGTCTGGTGTGGTATTTATCGGCTATCAAAGCGACGTCCCAGCGATTCCGATGGCTTATCAAACAGTTATCCAGGCAGTCTACTCCACTGCTTGTCCTGAACCCCGCAAGAAGTCCGACTGGTCGGCCCTCGGGTCATCATTGCCACGAGATGGGCGGGGCGACGAGGGAGAGGAGGATTTGGTTCCTCAGCCTTTGAGAGGGGTATATTTTTCGACCGAATTCTGTGACTTGGGTCTGGTCTAATCTTCTTCATTGATTCTCTCTCCTCTGGTTATTGAGTATTGTTGCAACAATCCACGATGCAAGCTGCCAACCGTATTCGCAACGCCCTCAACACCGAGCGAGGGTTGTCCTTTGGTGCCTGGCAGATGCTGCCGGGGGCCAACCATGCCCGGATAATGGCTCGGTCAGGCTATGACTGGATTTGCGTGGATACAGAGCATGGGAACATTGCTGGTATAGGCTCTACTTCAACGAACACTAAAGAAATCCGCGCTAATGAGGCGTATAGACTGGCAGATGCACGAGGCGGTTGCAGCGATTGCGGCGACAGGAGTCAGCCCCATTGTGCGGATCGCAGCCAACGAAGCATGGATGGTCAAGAGTAAGACTGGCCGCGTCCTTTGGAGCTTGATGGAGATATTGGAAACAGGCTGACCACAATTGCAGGAGCCCTGGACTCGGGGGCGCACGGGATTGTTGTGCCGTTGCTCTACACCGCAGATGATGCCAGACGGCTGGTCGAATCGGCCAAGTTCCCACCCGTGGGCCGCAGAGGGTTTGGCAGCCCATTTTCGATGGGTTCGACTGGCGGTGTCTCTTCGCTCGAGTATCTCCAGCAGGCAAACGACGCCCTTCTGACGATTGTGCAGATTGAAACCAAGGAGGCTCTTGAAAACGTAAAGTCTTTCCAAACAAAAAAACTCTTGATTGTTTTGCTATAAGACAACTGACGCAATGACATAGGTTGAGGAGATCGCCAAGGTCCCCGGGATCGATGTTCTCTTCATCGGACCATGGGATCTCGGAAACAACATCGGCCGTCCTGTGATGGGTGCTTTCCACGACGATCTCAATGCTGCGATCGAGCGCATTCGCAAAGCAGCCGTGGACAACGGCAAGAGGGCCGGTATCTACTGCGTGGGTGGGGAAGCTGCCAAGAGGTACAAAGACCAGGGATTCCACATGGTATGTCTTCCTTATATCTGCCTGCATGCGTTCCCATATTAAGTCAATATACAGATTTCCGTCGTCGCCGACGTTGTTGCTCTTCCGACATTCCTTTCGAATGCGTTGGAGACCGCCCAGGGGGCCAAGGCGGATGCCGCCGTCCCCACGTATTGAGCGGTCTATTTCATGGCGAGACTGATCATTCTTCTCTTGTATATATGATTTTCAGAATGAATAGATGCCATAATCACTGTTTAGATCTTTTCTGCTTCGTCAACTAAACTCTCGACCTCCTGCTCAGTGAATCGATGAAACAACTTCTTCGGCTCCAATGCCCCAGAAGCGGCATTTCCAGATTCCACATGTAAAACGGGGACATCGAATTCGTAGACATCCTTCCAGGCCTTGTTCGCAGGAGTCATGATATCCAGTTCGGAGTAATCAAACGGTCGGCGTTGATGCAGCTGGAGGACTGCCCGTTTGGCGGTGTCGCACAGCCCACAACCAGCGCGTGTGAAGAGAATTACACGAGCGGGCTGAGAGAAGAGAGCTCGGGTGGGAATCATCGTAGAAGAAAAAGACAAGGCAGCCAGAAACAGAGGCAATCCAGTGAATACTCCGTAGTTGTAAACACTGAATAGCCCCTCCTCTTGCTTTGGCGTTCGTGGAAGATTCGAGCTTCCAGCGCTAACCCTGTTTAGGAAGCGATGACAACCGGCCCTCTCTCACCTTCGAGCAGATTCTCAGGTTTCTCGACATTCGCCTACGCTCTGTGAGTATATTGCTGTCCGGCCGATCTGAAAGCTGTTTCACAGGGCTCTCGATTTCCACGATGACTTCCAAGTGTGTTCATAAAGGGTGTGGCAAGGAGTTCACCGATCCAGAGGAGGCGTGCGTTTACCACCCGGGACCCCCAGTCTTCCACGAGGGGCAGAAAGGTAAGAGGGACCTTGAGGGTTATGATAGAGCCTAAAGGCTAGCGCTGATTTGGGATCGATTTTCTTTTTATCGCATTACAGGCTGGAAGTGCTGCAAAACGCGTGTCCTTACGTTTGACGAGTTTCTGGCCATCCCACCATGTACCACCGGCAAGCATTCCACCGTCGACGACACCCCCATTGAGCCCAAGAAACCGGCACCAGAAATCCCAGACGTTGTTCCGGGGCGACCAGCTCTCGACGTGACCCTTGCTCCTGGCGCTCCTGCATCGCCTGCGCTGGCTCCTCCCTCGACGACCTCGACGCCTGTCCCCGAAGAGCCAGAGACCGAGGACGACGATCCTTCGCTGGAAATCTCCCCCAACGCAACATGTCGCCGCCGGGGCTGCAACGCGACATACAACCCCGCCACACCCCGCGAGGAGGAGAAGTGTGTACACCATCCGGGTCATCCGATTTTCCACGAGGGCAGCAAAGGATGGTCGTGCTGCAAGCGTCGGGTGCTAGAGTTTGACCAGTTCCTCAAGATTGAAGGCTGCACGGAAAAGACGCAACATCTGTTTGTGGGCAAGGGCAAGCCTCCTGGCGAGGAGAAGGTCAAAACAGTGCGGTAAGTACTTTTGATTAACCCCCCCCCCCTTAAAACATGACTCGAGTACGCCTAACTAATTCTGTTTAGGAATGACTTCTACCAGACGGTACACACGGTCACGGTCTCGTTGTACCTGAAGAAGATTGACAAGGAACGCGCCACGGTGAACTTCACCTCCTCCACTATCGAGCTGGACCTGCCCACAACCGACAACAAGCGCTACCAGGACACATACACTTTGTTTGCGGCCATCGATCCGGAAAAGTCGCAGTTCCGCATCATGGGCACCAAGCTGGAGTTGGTGTTGGCCAAGACGGACGGTACCGCCTGGCCGGTCCTGCGCAGCGATGACAAGTGGACTGGGCAGAGGATTCAAATTGGGAATGCAGGGCGGGCGTGAGGCATGACACCCAGCAATCCACAATGCATATGTTGGCCATGTCAACTGGACCGTACAGCTTTTGGTTGGTTGAATTGCATACATCAGATGCCTCGTACAGAGTACATGGTAGGTAGTAAGGTACCCAAGCATGTAGCTAGTTCCGTACGACTCTCCATGATCGGACCGCACGCAACCAGCGATAATCAAGAGAGAATGAAAAAAACACTGGCAGTCTACAAATAAAATCTAGCATATAATAAAATGATATATCACGCCCCCTCCACAGCTAAAGCGCATGGAGCTCCAAAAAGGAACCCTAGCCCAGCCATGATATGTAAAGGGAAAAAGGGAGACGCATTTGTTCTCCAGAGCCGGGAACGGAAGGAAACCCATCGGGATATAAAACCGCGAATAACCCTCAGCAAGCAGTCTTTGACTGAGCTCCAGTTTTGTTTACATAGAAAGTAAACCTCTACTGATGATGGAGAAAGAAAGAAAAAAAAGTCCAAAGAAAACTGCAGGCGGGAGGCTTTTGTATGAGTCCAGAGTGGGGCGCACTAGCAAAAGCACTAGTGTTGGAACTAGCTAAAGACTAGCTGAATTTGGGCTAATAGGGCTAGGGTAGGGCATGCAAAGCTAGGGTATAGCCAGCCACATGACCGCAGTCTAAGGCACTGAGGCAATAATCACATGCACGTGGTGCAGGCACAGGTAACTCAGGCACCAAAACACCGTCTTGCATGGAACTGCCGGGATACGTTTTCTCTCCCTTGATTCTGCATCTACCCACGATCAGCCAGAATATCCCAAGTCCTCCGCGTAGGATATTCAACATATTCCACCGGATACAGTCCTGCCACGCGGCTGTGGCCTGAGCGAGCATTCTTGGTCTGCTCGGAACCGGTGAGGGGCAGACAAAGTTGGCCTGAAAGTGGTCCAGGGGCACGAGACCAGGGCGATCCTGAAGGGCCTGAGGATTGGAGGAGCTGGTCCACGTCTCAGTCTTCAGGACGATTCTCTGGCTATTTGGATTTCTTCTTCAGTTCCTTTGTCTGACATTCTGTCTGCTATTTATCTACAATCTGATTCACGCCACCAGCAAAGAATCTTTTGTGGTCTGTGTGGCCTAACAGCCCTTACAAAAAAAGGGTTGGTCCCCCCCTTTGCCACAGCGAATTTATCTCACCAAATCTATCTACACATTTGCCTCTTGAAGAGTGTCTAACTGATTTAAATTTATTAGAGAGAATCATCATGGGCTCGCTGGATCAATCGCACAGCGGTGCGATGCCCCCCTTGCGCTATATCCCTCTGTCGTATAATCCTTCCGACTCTCAGTCGTCTGCCCTGCGACTGGTTCTCACGTTGAACCCTGACTGGGAGGGCCCAGACAACAAGGTCGAGCTTGTGCGCTTCACCGATGGAATCACCAATACTGTGTGTTCTCAACTGCCCCCTTCTCCTCCTCCTCCTCCTCCTCCCCCCTGAACGCGGAATAAATTCTCCCAGGACCGAAAAGCAGACCCGTATTGACTGACTGGCGGTGTAGCTGCTCAAAATCATTAATCGCAAGCCTGGCCTGACCGAGGAACAAATAGACAATGACGCAGTGCTCATGCGAGCGTACGGTAATCACACGGAGATTCTCATAGACCGAGAAAGTAAGCCGGAATCGATCTGCCCACAGCGACTACCCTTTTTTTTTCTGCTTTTGCGTCCCTCCGTTCTCGAATTTCCTTACTAAGTAGAATGATCGATAGGGGAAACCAAGACCCATGCGCTCCTCGCCAGTCGAAACCTCGCGCCCGCGTTGCTGGCCCGCTTCCAGAACGGCCTGCTGTATAGATTCATCCGCGGACAAGTGACCACGCCGCCGGACCTGCTGCGCCCGCCCATTTGGCGCGGAGTGGCCGAGCGACTGGGCCAGTGGCATGCAGTGCTGCCTATCAATCAGGCGGCGTCTTCTGCGCCTGACGCCCAGGATGCCGTCTCCGCGCGGGAATTCAACACGGATGTCCAGGGCAAGCCGGCTACCCTGCTGACGCCGATCAGCACGCAGCAGCCGGTGCCGAACATGTGGACGGTGCTGCAGAAATGGATTCTTGCGCTGCCGGTAGCCACCGAGGAGCAACAGACCCGACGCCTCAGTCTACAGAAGGAGCTGGAGCGGGTGGTCGGCGAATTAGCTGATCGCACCAGCCTAGGTGATCAGGGAGTGCGTCTCTCTCTCTCTCTCTCTTTTTTTTTTCTTCTTATGTTTGCTAAACTTCCAGCTTGTCTTTGCCCATTGCGACCTCCTCAGCGCCAACGTGATAGTCCTCCCCCGGTCGACAGCGAACGAGAAAGACACGAACAAAGTCGAAGTCAACTTTATCGACTACGAGTATGCGACGCCGTCGCCCGCCGCGTTCGACATTGCGAACCACTTCGCCGAATGGGGCGGGTACGACTGCGACTACAACATGCTGCCGACGCGGGCGGTGCGGCGGGAGTTCCTGACGGAATACGTGCGCAGCTATTGCCAGCACAACGGACGGACGGACGGCTCATCGCAGCCGGATCTTGTGCGGCGGCTATTTGACGATGTGGATCGGTTCCGAGGCATTCCCGGATTTTACTGGTACTTTACCTACATCTACATATACTTATATATATATATGTATATATTGCTAACTGTCTAGGGGCGTCTGGGCACTCATCCAAGCCCAAATCTCACAGATCGATTTCGACTACGCGTCGTACGCCGAGGTGCGATTGGGCGAGTACTATGCCTGGCGACGCGAGTGCGACGGCAGTCGAGTCGCAGGCGAGGAGATGCCTCTACGGGAGCGACGGTGGGCGAGTGAATCCTGAGAGAACATGCTACTAGATGAATTGGATTTTTAAGGCGTTGTATATAAGGCTCAACCCTGGAGGTATATACTATTCAACAAGATAATATTAATAATTGATGGTATTGTAGTGTGGTATACGTCTATTTCTATAATAATAACCCCCTCTCTTATCATATATATATATATGAGTATATACGTATATGTATACGTATATGTATATGTATATGTATATGTATCATGTTTACAAACGATGCTGAGGCTCCTCGAGTTGCAAAGCCTTGACCAGCTTCTTCCACGACTCGAACCCCCGCTGGGCATGGACGACCGGCGTCTGCGGCGAAGGGTCCGCGAGGGTGCGCGAGAACAGCTCGAGGGAGACCCAGCCACGGAAGCCGAGGGATTCGAAGATGGCCTGGGCGATGTCGAGGACGGGCAGGTAACCGCCACGATCCTGCTCGAAGGCGAAGAGCCGGGCGTTGCGCGACCAGTTCATGCGCACGGGCTGGCCGGCGACATGGAAGGGATGGGATTCGTCCAGCGGGGCGGCGAGACGTTCGCCATCGACGATCTGGATGTAAAACACTTTGGCGAGATCGACGTTCTGCGCGGTGAGTCTCGCGATGGAGGCTTTGATGTCCTCCTCTGCGTTGGGGGTTTTGCCGTCCGCGCGGGCCGGGTCGGCGTACACGCGGCCCGCGATGTTGAAGGTATCCAGACAGAGCCCGAAATTGGGGCGGTCGACACGCCGGACAACCTCCCACGAGGCCTCCCAGGTGTTGATGTGGTTCGACCAGCAGAGAGCCTCGTACACGAAGCGAAAGGGGGGATTCTGCGCCCGCCCGCGGTCCGCCAGCTCCTGCAGGTCCGAGACGATCAGGTCCAGGTCGCCCGACGTGCGTGGCAGGCCGGTCTCGGGATCCGGGCCCAGGAAGTTGGCAGGCACCTGGATCATGTCTGTCTGGAGGATGTGTGCCAGTCGGAACCACAGAGGCAGCTTCTCGTTCACGAGCCGGTCGTGTTCGGCGCGGTCCACCAGGCCCTCGTAGAAGCCAAACGGCTGCAGGCAGATGATGGTCAGCCCCAGGCTGTCGCACAACGAGCGCACCTTCTGCGCCGCAGCCTCCAGGTCGGACTTGCATTCCGTCTCGGCCAGATGGTCGAGGTCGTCGATGAACAGCTCGATGCCCTGGAACCCGGCTTGGGATGCAATCCGCAGCTTGTCGAGCAGCGAGTGCAGGCCTGGTCGGCTGAGCGACATGGACGCAATGCCTGGTCTGTTCATTTTAAATAGAAATAGAAATCGAAATCGAAAAACAGTATATATATAATCGTAGAATATATGAGAGATAAAGATGTAAATATACAGGAGAATATACAGTGCAGTATCAAGACATGACAATCGTAGAATTGAGGCGTGGCAGTGAAGCGTCAAAGTCTTGAGCCAGCCTGGATGACGCGGCAGAACATTTCCAAGCGTTTATCCGGAGTCTTTCTTCTCCCTCCTTTTCTGTATTATTAATATTCCTTTCATAATTATCCTTTAATCTAATCTGGTTTATGTAATCTAGTAGTCACTTAGGTAGTTATTTTATAGTTATACCAGCTACACACCACATGGTAATAAGCAGTACACCATATAACATACTGTACACTATAGAATAAGCGGATCTACTATTAGAATAATTCCATCCAATCTCTTTGAGATATTTCGTAGCTTAATAGAGAGTCTGTTCAATGCCACAGCCATCAATATGTATGCAGTCTGGCAAAGGCATTTGCCGAGCGAATACCCCGGACAATCAGGGTCGATACTCTGGGGTAATTGTCTGACTCATAGAATATAAATATACATGGCTGAGTTGATATAATTAGATTACTGTTTTTATTACATTGATGATCTTGTGAGACGAGTCATGTACACAATAGCTATTGTCGGCGCAGGCCTCATCGGCCCCCGCCACGCCCACTCGGTGCTCTCCAACCCATCAACCAGCCTGGTGGCTCTGGTCGATCCATCGCCCGCGGCGCGATCCACGGCAAAGGACCTGGAAGACACCCCCTACTTCGAATCGGTTCAAGCGATGCTTCTCGCTGGCGTTCGTCCCGACGGAGCCATCGTCTGCACGCCGAACCATACCCACGTCCCCCTCGCGCAAGAACTGCTCGAAGCTAACATCCACGTCCTGCTGGAGAAACCCATCAGCGATACGGTGGAGAGTGCGAAGCGGTTGCTCGAGATGGTGACTTTGAGGCAGAATGACCCCACGGCGGCAAGGGTGTTGGTCGGTCACCACCGCCGCTTCAATCCCTACGTGGTGAAGACGAAGCAACTCCTCGACGCAAAGAGTCTAGGCTCCGTCATTGCCGTCAACGGCCTGTGGACCCTCTACAAGCCAGCCTCGTACTTTGACTCGGGCGTCTGGAGGAAGGGCCCGGCCGGCGGGGTGCTGGGCATCAACCTCATCCATGACGTCGACGTCTTGCAGTTCCTTTTCGGCAAGATCTCTCGCGTCCACGCAGAGGGGATCCCCTCCCAACGAGGAGCGGATCATTCCGCCGACGAAGGGGCGTTGGTTCTCTTCCGCTTCGAGTCCGGCGTCGTCGCTTCGTTCCTCGTCTGCGATGCAACCCCGTCGCCTTATAACTTTGAATCCGGGACCGGGGAGAATCCTACCATCCCCGCCAACAGTCAGCCAGGTACACAGGGGAAGCAGCGGGTGGACTTTTACCGCATTTTCGGCTCCGACGCGTCCCTGAGTGTCCCGGATATGACTCGCTGGAGCTATACCGGCGAGAAGAGCTGGAATGAACCCTTACTCGCGGAGAACATCGCCGTGGAGGAGAGCGTCCCCTTTGACGCGCAGCTGAAGCATTTCGTCGATGTCATGAATGGACACCAGCCGAGTTGTTCGGTAGAAGACGGGCTGAGGGCGTTGACGGTTGTGCAGGCCGTCAAGAAGGCGTTGGAGGGGGAAATCGTAGACGTGGATGGAGTATACTAATTAACCTTCACTCATCCATTGAACAGTATCAGCAGTGTTGAAGGAGCCCAGCTTATTCTAGAGGGATATGTCGATAAATATTAGGCAGTCAAGAGAATAACAGTGACTCAGTGAGGCTTTTATGTCATGTGATGGTACTAAATCCTTCAGATAAGCAGACGTTCACCTCCTGGCTCTGAGAAAGAATCAACCTTGGAACAAAGAAAGATCTTCTCCCTGTCTTTAATGTCTTTCCAAGTCCGAGAGGTTGGAACAGTTGAAGGCGACGGCTCTTTCATCGTCTCCGTCTTTGACGCCGTGATTCCCTTCCTAGAGTCGATAGGCAGCAACGAGCAATGGGGGACGACACTGTTTTCCCATCGAGACGGCTTCACCGAGGAGACACTGCAGCAGGTTCGCCAGTCAGAGCAGCTTAGCCTTACAGATAAGAAGAACGACGAAAATGATGGCCTGCGCATCTTTATCGTGGAAAGGGAGCTGACAGACGACCCTCTCGATGAGACTAGTAGTCCTACACCCCTTCGCGTCCATGTTGCAGCCGACGGACGACGACTCCTCTCGGTCGGCTTTGCGTTCGTTCGGGAAGACTGGGTGCCCAGATACATCGCATCGCAGCCTCACCTATGCGTCGAGCGGACGGATACCATCTACCTGGAGGTGATCATCACCGATAGCCGGGTGGACAGCAGTCTCCGCCACGGCGCCGGGGCGGCTCTTCTCCGTGAGATCCAGAAGTATGGGCATGCCAGGCAGAAAAGGGTGATCTACCTGGACGGCTGGGCGGGGAACCAGAAGAAACTGGTCCGATACTATGAACAGCAAGGATTTCAGGCCATCGACGACTTTAGTCTGCCGAGAGCAGATAAAGCGCCTTGGCTGGGGACGTTGATGCGGATGAATATTTAGTATGAAGATATTCAAGATAATGATACTAATGTAAGGTATATTGTATAAAGCTATAACTAATGGAAGGTATATCAAGATAATGGCAATTGTCGCTAAACCCCTTCGACACACTCGACGGTCTCCTTCTCCGGAAGGCCGGCGTTCTTGATCTCGCGTCTGAACTCGGCCTCGTTCTCTCTCAGCCGCTCAAGCAGGACGCCATGCGACTTCCAGACCGGGTTGATCTCGAACAGCTGGTCCATGCTCTCGAGGGGGATACCCTTTGTCTCCGGGATGAGGAAGAAGACAAAGACGATGGAGAGGAGCATCAAGGAGGCAAAGAAGAAGTAGACGCCGTACTCCATCTTGGCGAACATCTGCGGGGTGAAGCGGGAGACGAGGAAGTTCCACAGCCAGTTGCTGGCGGCGGCACAGGCCTGCGCCAAGGACCGCATGTTGGGCTCGAACATCTCCGAGTTCATCACCCAGGGGGTTCCGTTCCAGGTCGGTGTATAGAACACCGTCCACAGGTAGAAGAAGAACATGGCGGCGATGCCGCCACCGCTCAGGGTGCCGTCTGTGCGCGGGTGTTTGGTCGGCTGGGCGATCTTGATGTACGCGCCCACAATCCACAGACACACCGAACCCCCCAAGGCGCCGATCAGCAGGAGCAAGCGACGGCCGACCCGGTCGATCAACCACAGCAGCCAGACGATGGTGACCACCGTCTTGACCACGCCGAAGATTCCCGTCGTGAACAGGCTGGTGTTTGTGCCCGTCACGCCGATGCTCTTGAACACCGTCGGGCTGTAGTAGTTGATGGCGTTGATGCCGGACCCGTTCTGCCAGAAGAAGAGCATGCTACCCAGGAACAGCCGGTACATGACTTTGCGGTTGGTGGCGGCGGCTTGGAACGGTTTCCAGAATCCCATGCCGATAGTGGCCCGCTGCTGCTCCAGCGCGAGATCAATCGCTCCAATCTCCTCGATCATGTATAAATCGTCGACGGGCAGCTGGCGCATCCAGCTCAGGTTACTGATTGCCTCTTCGCGACGGCCACGCGAGAACAGCCAGCGCGGGGATTCTTTGATGAACACCGCCCCGATAATCAGCAGACCAGACGGGATCAGTTGCACGGCAAAGGGAATCAGCCATTGTTTATGGTTTGAGGGGAGGGTTTCATTGACGCCAAACTATCAATCAGTTAGTAAGTATATATATATATATATATATATATAGTATAACATACGTTAATCCAGAATCCAACCAGACCACCAATCTGCCATCCCAGTTCGTAAACACCGACGAGACGGCCTCTGATCGCCGGCGGCGACAATTCAGAGATATAAATGGGGGTGATATTCGAACCGGCCCCGACACCCAAGCCAGCAAGGACCCGACCGGCATAGAGGATCCCCAGACCGCGATCGCCATTTGCGCCGAGCATGAGTCCCGCACCAAGGATGAAGATCAAGGAAGCACAGATGAGGCCGATCTTACGACCCCAGAAGTGACCGATGGGGTAGGCCATGAAGGAGCCAAAGAAGGCGCCGGCCTGGTAACAGCTGACGATGTTTGCGTTCAACAGATTGACGGCGCTCGTGCTCATCTCGTTGAAGTGGAACTCATCCTTGAACGAGGCGAGGGCGAGGGTTGTCCCGATGAAGGCGCTGTCATAGCCGATCATGCATGAGGTGCAGGAGGCAACGGCGGCAAGGAGATAGACGCGCCAGTTGTACACCTCTTTCGGGGTGGGGCGGTCCTCGACCAGCGCGAGGATGCCCATATTGAAGAGAAGAGAGAAGAGAGAAGAGAAGAGAAGAGAAGAGAAGAGAGAAGAGAAGAGAAGAGAAGAGAAGAGAGAGAAGAGTGAAGAGAGAAGAGAAGCAGTGATGATAAGTGTGAAAAGGGAGAGTAGGAAGGGATTTATACCCCGGACCCCAGACCCCCCGGACCCATCGCAGATCGCGGAGAAAGACAATGTGCGGCAAAACGAAGAGGAAAAGTCAAAATCGCCATGTGCGTTTTTCTTCTGTTAGAGTTTTCCGAGGCGTGCCAAGGGGGACTCATGGATTTGGCCTCTTGGTCTGGCTTGGCCTATCCAGTCAATGGCCGTGTGATTGTTATTGTGGGAACGCAGGCTGGGATTACGGAGTACTCGCCATTCCTGGAGTCTAAAGTCTAGGGTCTAGAGTCTAGACAGTCAGAAGTACGAGTACAAATACTCTGTAGACTACGTACAGGCATTAATAATAAGTACTAAGTAAGTACTAAGTAGTAAGTAGTAATTGATAAGGCTGATCCTGTGAATCTGGCACATCCTCTAGGAACAAAAAGGTTGAGCCTGGAATAAACTCAAGACTTAAGGTGTGGAGGAAATACGGGGTATGGTTGGATAACTAGCAGAGAGTGGCAATCTTAGTAACTCTGCTAGTGTGTGGCTAGTTTATTAATAACCCTTAACCCTAACCCTGACCAAAGATCAACTACCCCTGTCTGATTACTAATATCCTACTCACCCGGGGGGAGAGATTCCCCGGATGCGCTATGACCAGCGGGAGAGCGTTCACCCTCTGGGTAAGATACGATGGTAGTAACTAGTGGTGGTAGTAGTAGTAGTAGTAGTAGTAGTAGTAGTAGTAGTACTAGTATTATTGTAGTAATAGGAATATTAATATTAGTAGTAGTAATAGTAGTAATAGTATTGATAGTATTGATAGACTACTACTAGTAGATAGTAATAAAACTCCGTAGGCGTGAGCGTTTCTCCGGCTGAGTCAGCCCCCACTCTTCGACTCGTTCCTACAACTATCGCTCGTTAGTTATTCTCTTCTTCTATCTTCTCATTATCCTTCCTGTTACCAACCCTCTGTTCTTCTCTCTGATTTCATTTCTGTACAGTAATCATCATAATGTCCGAAGAACCAATCACCTCCCCCGAGCACCTCGACGGAGTGGCCTATCTCTACGGCCACCCGCTGCTCAACTCGCTCTCCCCCCCCCTCCACCAGACCGTCTTCGACCACCTGGGCCTGAACTGGAGGCAGATCCCGCTGTCGAGCGTGACGGGCGAGTCGGCGACGTACCCGCCACCCTACACCAAGAGCCCGCCCGTGGAGACCTTCCTGGCGAGCATCCGCGCGAACCCGAAGTTCAAGGGCGCCTCGGTCACCATGCCCTGGAAGGTGGCCATCATGCCGCACCTGGACGAGCTGACCGAGGACGTCCGGCAGGCGGGAGCCTGCAACACCATCTATCTCAAGGAGGGAGAGGAGGAGGGCGGCAAGAAGCTGCTGGTGGGCACCAACACCGACTGCTCGGGGATCCGCGAGTCGTTGCTTCACCACAACGCCGTCACCCAGGGACGTCCGGCTCTGATTGTCGGCGGCGGCGGTACCGCGCGGACAGCAGCGTATGTGCTTCGGAAATGGCTGGGAGCCTCCAAGATCTACATTGTCAATCGGGACGAGGCGGAGGTGGCCACCATCCTCGCCGAGGACGCTCAGCGTGACCCGGCCCTCACGGCTAGAGCGCCCCTGATCCACGTCAAGACTCCCGAGGAGGCTGCCGCGCTCGATCCGCCGACGGCCATCGTCTCGGGGATCCCCAACTATCCGCCCAAGAGTCCCGAGGAGATCACCGCGCGGGAAACCGTGACCACCTTCCTCCGCACCAACCAGGCCGGCTCGTCGACAACGACGGCCGAGAAGCGCGTCATCCTTGAAATGTGCTACCACCCGAAACCCTGGACGGAGATCGGCCAGCTGGCTGCTGATGCCGGGTGGGAGGTGATTCTCGGCTGGGAGGCCCTGCTCTGGCAGGGTCTGGACCAGTCGCGGCTCTGGACGGGCAAGGATATCGTCGAGATCCCGGGTTTGGTTGATAAAGTCAAGGAGATGATCAAGGAGACCATTGCGGAGAGGACCAAGAATTTATAATAGATACAGCGATAGACTACAGTATATTTGCATCTTTGTCTGCACTATCTTCAGCTCTGTATATATGTGTGTATGTGTATGCTAACAGCCTGGCCGCTCATATGTCAAATTCCGAACACGCCGCCACACTTCACGCACCGTTCTCTCCTGGCTTTCCCTTGCTGTCTCTGTCGAGGACGGGCCGGCGGGTCTGGTTGTCAGAATATATCCTAGGTGGATAGACAAGAAACATACCTGATGGCCAGGTAGAGCCGACTGCCCAGTTTAAAGTCTTCAATGGGCGCATTGATATCCTCTGGCGGATTGGCGGTTGTAACAAGACCGCCTGCTTCGAGAAGGATGGCGATTCCAGCGCAGACGTCCCTAATTAGAAAATGTTCTCAGTAACAGAAGTTCCCCTGATTAGAAATAATGTAATGTTCTTTAATGCCCTACCACTCCCAACACCCCCCCTCCCACCAGATATCAAACGATCCCATAGCAGTATATGCCAGGTCCAAGGTTGCACTGCCCAGACTGCGCACCCCATGCACCATGCCTCCCTTTCCCTCTCTCCCGCCCCGCTCGACAGCCATGTTGAGGAAGCTGTCGATCTTGCGGTACAGGTTTCCGTCCGGGTGGTCGCGACGGTCTTTCCCCCACTCACAGGCGAAAACGCATTGACTCGGCGCATGGGCCGGCATGGGCGGGATGCTCGGTTTCTGCAGCAGAGGCAGACGGCGGCGTTCGTTCAGCCAGGCCCCTCGCCCCGTGCACGAGGAGAACAGTTGGTCTTGAAAGGGCGAGTAGATCACCCCGATCACCGGTTTCTGCTCTACCACAAACCCAATCGACACACAGAACATGGGGAATAGATGGGTATAGTTGACGGTCCCTATACACTTAGCACACACACACATGTATATGCTGCGTCTTGCGTCTTGCGTCTTGCGTCTTGCGTCTTACCGTCTAACGGGTCTACCACCCACGTCGGCTGGTCATCAATCAGGTAATCGCGCGACTGGCCTTTGGCATATGTTTCTTCTCCGAGGAATCTAACAATCAGCAAAAAAAAAGAAAGAAAAAAAAAAGACCGTCCGTTGAAAGGGTCAGGATATTGCGCACTTGTGGGTGGGATATTGGGCTTGGATGGCGTTGCGGATAAAGGATTCCACATCTGCTGGTTAGAATACAATAGAATACAATAGAATATAGATCAACGTAGGCGAACCTACCCTCGTCTGTCTGTGTCACAATGTCCACCGCGCTGTCCTTCTCGAGAACCGCCTCGGCCGTGCCGCTGATGCGCTGTTCGGCGCGGGCGAGCAGCAGCTCGCCGGCGCGCCGGCCGAGACCAACGGCAAAGGCGTAGATCTGGTCGAGGTCGAGAGCGTGTGTCATTGTGTTCAATGTGTTCAATGTGATTCAGATGATGTCCTTGAGAGAGAATGAACAGGACCGTGAGTCAGTTACTCCAGTTACTTGATAAGACGAGTCCTGACCCCGCAAGTAAGCGGCTGACTAAGCAGCTGGTAGCCGATGGTAGCCTGGTAGCCTATTATGTAAGCCATAATACTTACAAGTTACATAGTTATAGTAATTACATAGTTATTACTAGGTAGTTAACTAGTTATTACTGTCTTATTAATAGACAGACTCAAGTGTAGTACTCCATACTAAACAATAATAACTATCAGTTATGCTAACAACCTCGGCCCGGGAAAGCGCTCACCCGAGCACTCAATAGTCACTCAAGAGTCACTCAAGAGTCAACACCATCACCCATCTATTCAAACATCTATTCAAACATCTATTCAAACAACCAGAAAAATGAACATCCTGCTCATCAACGGCCCCAACCTCAACCTGCTGGGCACCCGCGAACCGCACCTCTACGGGAGCACGACGCTCGCCGAGGTGGAATCCCAAGCGAAAACCCAAGCCAGCTCGCTAGGCGCCCACCTGGCCTGTTTCCAATCCAACCACGAGGGCGCCCTCGTGGATCGTATCCAAGAAGCCCGCTCCCAGGGCGTCGACGCCATCATCATCAACCCGGGAGCGTACACGCATACCTCGGTCGCCATCCGGGATGCCCTCTTGGGCGTGGACATCCCTTTCATCGAACTGCACGTCACCAACGTCCATGCCCGCGAGGAATGGAGACATCGCTCTTATTTCAGTGACAAGGCGGCGGGCATCATTGTCGGCCTGGGGGTTTACGGGTATAAAGTTGCGGTCGACCATGTTGTTCTGAATTTCAAGAATTAAGTCATAACACACTACAAGATACAGTGTACAGTGACAGATTGAAATAGTATAATACATTTATTTCGGCGAGATGCTCTGCCGTAATTGGGTCTGGGCTAAAAGAAATGGCTCGGTCTGCGAATACGGGTACAGATCCATCCCGGCGTCGGCCACGAACCCGAGATTCTGCATGAACTCGGGGTGACTGTCGGTTCTAATTTAAAGGTTAGAAGTAATGCGGAATAGAATAACCTGCGGTGGCTTATGGCTTACCGGTCTTGTCCATCGAGCGAGGCAAGCTCGTCAAAAAGTGCGTCCAGGTCCGGCGCGATCTTCCGCCGCGGACCGTAGCCGTCCATCTCGACCAGACCCAGGTTCATGTCGTAGGCGTACTGGTTCGGAAAGGGCGTCATTTCAAGCAGGTTGTTGGTGGTGCTGGTATTAGTGCCCGCATTGCTGGCCGTGGGCGTTGGTTTGGGCGACGAGAGCGAAGGCCGCATCCCACCAGTCGAGCCGGTAGCCATCGGCGTCATCCGGATCGACTCCTCTCGCCCCCATGGGTTTAGGAACGAGCTTGGCGTCACGGGTTGCCGGATTGACCCGGGTATCAGTGGTTCCGATGCCTGCGAAGGCACACCCATGATCTGGTCGATATCAAAGTTCTGCGGAGGAACAGGCGCGGCGGTGGCAGCAGCAGCAGCAGCAGCAGCAGCAGCAGCAGCAGCAGCAGCAGTAGCGGAAGATACACCGAGACTGTATGAAGCGTGCTGCATGATAGTAATCTCTGGAAAACTCCAGACAATCGATAGATGGGATGAGAACGATTGGATCTTGCTGCTCAGTCCCGGCGCAAAGTCCAATAACGTTGCCTGGCCCCCGGCATCGTGCCGCGTGCAGAAGCTCAGAATGGTTCCAAACAGGGGCGATGTGGCCGACAGACTGTACGTCTCCATGTATGTCTGTAGTAGCTGCAGGATGCGTTGTGAACTCTCGACCGCTCGACGCGCGTGCACCGTCTCCAGATGCTGTGGCGGCTGCTCCGGTAACATGGCCATCTCCAGGCTCAAGGCACTCATCACGCTCTCAAACATCATCTCCAGCCCGAAGATGTGCGGTGCCGGCAACCCCCCCGAGGGTTTCTGCAAGTCGACCCGATAACTCCGTGGCAGCGCCGCTGCCCACAGCTGCAGCTGGTGCTCCAGGCCTTCCAACTGCGCGGGCACTCGGGTCGGGTCCCGTTTTACAAAACACAGCTCGTTGAAAATCGCCACCAGCTTCGCGAGCCGGTTAAAAGTGCTCAGGCCGTGCAAAGGGCCCCGATGGAAGGACGGTTCTCGTGCCCCCGGTTGCACGGGTCGCAGACCTGTCGGGTCTTCCCATGGGTGCCATTCGTCCAGCCCGTCTTCATTGAGCGGACCAACCGTCACGAGATCCTCCTTGGAGAGAGACGGCAACCGCGACGTCTGCATTGCAACCAGCGTCTCCAGTATAAAGCAGCCGAAGAACACATGCTTTGCTCGCCCCGCGGACTGACTCTCGCCGGCCGAGCCCGGTTTGGGCGCCATCTTTGTCCCCGGGCGGTCCAGTTCCAGCGCGCGCGCGATCCGCACCGCATGGCCAACTAGGATCCACGCCGTGGTCCATTCTTGCTGGCCAAATTTTACAAGAGACAGAACTAGTAGCGCCTGCACATGTCCGATCTCAAAGGGGCCCGTCTCCAGCGGCACCAACGTCCGAGCGATGGTGTATAGACGGGCCGGGTCCGGCCGGTCGTTCTGCTGCTGCTGCTGCTGTTGTTGTTGATGATCGGTAGTGGTGGTAGTACTCCGCCGGATGGATGGGATGGAGGTTTCCTGAATAGACGCCAGCGTCAGAACGGCCCACAGGGCGGCGTGATCGCCAGAGCCGGCTGAGGCGGCGGGCAGGCGGACGTCAGCCTCAGCGTATCGGTATGCGGTGCGTAGAATGTCATGTTTCTCCAAAATAGGAAACCAACACTGCGTGTATGAGAAATAGATATCGAAGAGCGACCACGCGTTTGGTGGTAGTTGTAAAGGGGGGGGTTCTGGGATGCCAGTGAACAATGGCGCCGATGACGTTGAACCAGATGGTAATTGTGATAGGGTGCTGCGTCGGTCTCGTATCCCACCGCTGGGGGTCTGGTCCAACAAGGGGTCGGTCTGTGTGCTCGAGTCGCGAGTCATCATCATCATCATTGTCGTCGTCGTTGTCGTCGTCGTCGCCGCCGCCGCCGCCGCCGTCACCCGCGGGGTGGCCATCGCTCTCACCGACGCTTTACCCGGGGAGTACCCGGGCATCACCATGGCAGGGTCCGAAGGGTCAGCCATGACGACCAGCCCCTCTGGCATCTGCCACTCGAGGGCCTCGGGGGCCAGCAGGATGCGAGCGTCGGCCTCCCGCGGCGAATCTGCCTTATCTGCCTCCTCATCCGGTTGATCCAACAGGGTTAAGAGCCGCTCGATCTCCCTCAGCACGCTACTGTTCTTCCACGAGGACATCAGGGTATCGGAACCTTCGGCCTCCTTCCCCATCGTTGCCAGATGGCTGGGCATGTTGGCAGCCCGCAGCAGCGCCCGCACGACATCCTCACTGCCCTGGATCTTGCAGAAAATCAACCCCCACAGCAGCTCGAGGGTGCGGATGTAGCCCGTGGGCAGGCCTCGCTTCTTGGGATTGGTCTTGTAGGTGCAGGGGCGGCACAGCGCGGCGCAGGTCGAGCACACCGGCTGCACCCCATCGCACTTGTCCTTCTTGGAGCGGCAGCTGTCGCAGGCTCGCGAGACCCGATGCCGTTTCGGCGGCGTGGCGTGGTCTTCATGGTTCTGTGCAAAGCGGGCAGCGGCCGTCGTCGTCGCGGTCGGCGTCGTGGTTTCCTCGTCGGCGTCGGTCCATCGCCTCTTCGCCTTGTTGCTGTTGTTGCTGTTGTTGTTGTTGGCTCCGCCAGGGGCCTGGCGTGAGGTCTCGGTGCTCATAATAATCTCTTCGGCGGTCCCCTCGACAGCCCTGCAGGCATGATCGATCGTCGCTCCTCTCGAATCGTACGTGAGAACCCTTTGCCGACCGAGGCCTTGCTCACTGGGGAGGAGGAAGGGCCCACCGGCTTTCAACAACGCATGTAGCCGTAGACTTGAACTGGCAGCCTCACCTCGACCGTCTTCTAGACTCTCTGGGCGCTTCTTCCCGGCGGGGCGTCGGATGGCTGTTCCTCCAGGATGGCTGGTGCTTGCTGCAGGCGGAGAGGAGAGTTTGGATGCCTTCGCCGCTGCTTCGGTTAGCGAGCGTAATCCCGTGACTAAATCTTTCTCCAGGCTCCAGGAGCACAGACAACACGACACATTAACCACGACAGTATTCCATATATTTATTTTATTTTATTCTGTATTATCTATTTCCTATTTCCTATGTCTATTTCTATTTCTATGTCTATTTCTATTCCTATTTCCAACCTGACTGCGCTTTTCCGCCTTCTCGGCCCCAGCCAACGCCTGCTTATTACTCCCAGCCGGCCATTCGTTTGCCCCCGCGGGGTATCCGTATCTGCTCCTGGCGGCTGCCGCAAACGGCATGGCGCGGGCTGACTCAGCAGGCGCGGGCTGCCTGAGGCTGCCGCCGGCTGAGCTTTGTTCCGCCGCCGCCTCCCCGCCAATTCGGCAGGATCGAGACGAGGCCGCTCGAAGTTGGCCTCGTCCGACGTCCGCCAGGCTGCACACCGCCGCTGCTGGAGGCCCCAAGGACGATTTGCTGGCGTTGCAGGGGTTTGGCGCGCTGTACAGGCTGTTTTCTTGCCCGCCGAAGCTGGCTGCACTGTTCTCTGGGGTATTTATACCTGGGTTTGGCGCCTCGCCGGCAGATGTGATTCAAGAGATCAGGCCATCCGTTGGAAGTCGGACAGAGACTGCCTGGACCCTACAGACTACAGACTGGATGGGATCTCGTGTGATAGAGTCGTGGACATGTCTCTTCTGGTGCGACCGGCGAAGCGCAAGCTCGATGAGGTGGAGGGGCAGGAGCGACGCGTCGCACAGAGATTCGACAATCACATTAACCACCACCACCACCACCACCACCACAACAACAACAACAACAACAACAACAACAATTATGATCGTCAAGGGAGTCGGAGTCACGGGTTGATGCGATCGCCGGCGACTACTACGGGTCGGAGTCGGAGTCAGACAGCGTCGGTGGATACGAACGAGCAGAATGCGTTCGCCGAACAGCCCCTGGCCGACCGCGACCTGACGTCGAACCGTGCGTCGCCCATCCCCTTTGACAGCCCGCTTGAGGCGCAGCGGGTTTTCAACCAGAGTGCGTCGATAGTGCTGATCGGGATCCGGGGCACGGGCAAGTCGAGTCTGGCGGTCATCCTCGCCGCGACGTTTGGCCGCCGGCTGATCGATGCCGACCAGTACTTCGAACAGATGACAGGGAGGTCCCGCGCCGCCTTCAAGAAGGAATATAGCATCATCGAGTATCGCCAGCAGGAGGCGAGGGTTATCGACTCGATGCTGGCCGACCACCGAGACGGCTGCGTCATCGCCTGCGGGCCCGGGTCGATGGAGCGTACCGGGCAGCGTCTGCTGAGGGAATACGCAAAGACACACCCCGTCGTTCACGTCGTTCGAGACCCGGAGAGCATCCAAGCATACCTCCAGGCCTGGGACACGGCGCGGGTGCGCCGCTTTCTCGAGCTGTCGGGCCCCTTGTACCGTGCCTGCTCCAATCTGGAGTTCTTCAATCTGCCCGAGACAGCCGGGGAAGACCACAGCATTAGCAGCAGCAATAGCAACAACAGCAACAATAACCACCACCATAACAACAACAGCAGTAGCAAAGAATGTCAAAGTTTAGACCATCGGCTACAGTCCTCAACCCCGTTTCTCACACTGAAACGGTTGCAGCGCGACTTTCTGCGCTTCATCGCCTTTGCGACAGGCAACTTCTCCCATCTGCGCAAGCAACAGGCATCCTTTCCACTCTCGCTGCTACCCATCGAGTCCCGCACCTATACCTATGCCGTTTCGGTGCCCCTGTCGGCCCTGCTCGAACGAGAGTTGGACATTGAGGACCTGGAATCAAGTTCGGATGCCTTCGAGCTGACTATTGATATGGCCAACCCACCGTCGATGCAGCTTGGTTTGGACTCGGCCTTTGCAGACCGTATCAGCCAGACCGTCTCCACGATCCGTCGGCATATCATCGTACCCCTGATCTACCATGTCGAGAGTGAGATGCCCCCGAGAAGCCCGTCGCCTACCAGTCACGGCGGCTGTACCCCTGGGCATGCACGGCGCCCCGAGGAAGCCTATATGGAACTGATTCGGCACGGCCTACGGCTAGCCCCGGAGTTTCTCACAGTAGATCTTAGCTACAGTGACAGTCTGCTCTCGCAGGTCATTGCAATCAAAGGCTCCACACGCATCATTGGCCATTATGCTGGGCCGCCGCACGGTTGGGACGAGGCCGAGCACATGCAACGGTACGACCGCGCCAGGCGACTTGGCTGCGACCTGGTACGTCTGTCACAGCCGGCCACCTCGATCGATGACAATTTTGCCGTCCAACGGTTCCGCCATCGTATCGACTCGCTGCCGGGGCCCCATCCGCCCATCATTGCATACAACACAGGTCTACTCGGCCGCCTCTCAGGGGTCTACAACCCAATCCTGACCCCGGTCACGCACCGCAGTCTTGCCGCCGGTGGTGGTGGTGGTGGTGGTGGTAGTGGTGGCAATAATATTAATGGCGGAGGAGGGACTATATCAAGCGAGCTCTCGCCCTGTCTCGACGTGCAACAGGCTCGCGAGGCTCTATACGCCTCCTTCACTCTCGACCCGATGCGCTTCTACGTCTTCGGGGCCAACACGACCTACAGTCTCTCCCCCGCGATGCACAACGCGGCGTACAAGCTGTCCGGCCTACCGCACATGTACAGCATCCACCAGTCGCCGACCCTGCGCGGCCTTCACGAGATCGTGGAAAACCCGTACTTTGGCGGCTCCAGCGTCAGCCTACCGTACAAGACCGAGGTGATCCCCCTGCTGCACTCCATGTCGCCACACGCGCGCGCCATCGGGGCCGTCAACACGCTCATCCCGATCCGTCACTTTGATACGCCCGACCTGCCCCCTTCCTCGGCCTCGTCCCCTTCCTCGCCGGCCCCCGCCTGGCTGGCCCTGGAACGCAGCCGCGCCGGCCCCGTCAAGGCCCTCCATGGTGACAACACCGACTGGATCGGCATCTGCAACTGCATCCGACGCGGCCTCTCGCCCGCCAACGCCGTCCGCCCCGCCACCACGGGCGTCGTCATCGGCGCCGGCGGCATGGCCCGCGCCGCCGTCTACTCCCTCATCCATCTCGGCGTGCAGAACATCTTCGTCCACAACCGCACCGTCGCAAAGGCCGAGAAGCTCGCCGCCCACTATAACCGCCAGCAGGCGCTCTACCCGCCCGTCCCCACTACCAACAAACCAACCGTTCACGTTCTCCCTTCGCTCCAAGACCCCTGGCCTACGGGCTTCAAACAACCCACCATCGTCGTCTCTTGTATCGTCGCCCACAGCATCGACGGCCAGCCCCCGCCCAACTTCCGCATGCCCCTCCAATGGCTCGAAAGCCCAACCGGAGGCGTCGTAGTTGATGTAAAGCCTCTCTCTACTCTCCTCTATACTTTTTTCTTTTTTTTTTTTTTTTTGCTAATCTATCCAGCTGGCGTATAAACCCCTCAACACCCCCCTGATCATGCAGATGCGCGCCCTCTCCCACCGCGGCTGGTCCGCTCTCGACGGCCTCGACGTCCTCCCCGAACAGGGGTTCGCCCAGTTCGAACTCTTCACAGGCCGTCGTGCCCCGCGCCGTCTCATGCGTGCCGTCGTCTTGGAAGAGTACCGTGGTGAGGAGGGCCAGTATGATCCGTCGGCAATGCGGACTAGACTCCAACGACTCGATGGGCAGCCGAATTGAGGGGGGGGGGGACGAGACTTTGATATAACTTATCTATTTTACGTTGATTTTTTATAGGGGTTATGATATCATGATGGTTTCTACAGGTTACTAGTCAAATGTTTAATGACATGCAATCATCCATTGTCTAGTTAAGAATATTCTCCGTGGGTTCTTAGGGCCACAGGTGTGTCATTATCTGCTCCAACTACTCGGCCTACTCAACCTCCTCGAGAAGCACAAAGTTGCCACAGTTGAGACGCGTGCCGTCCGGCGCATGGACAACGATGGACCGGTTGCCAATGTACGCGTCGCTGCCCTTGGTGGTGGACAGGAACAAGTCGGTGTATTCGGCCTCGAACTGCGCATTTGGAGCCACGTAGACGGGCGAGTGTTTCCCACTCAGGTCTCCGAGCTGACACGTCTGCGGCTGGTTCGGGTCGCAGGCAGGCTGCTCACCGCGGTCATAGGGGTCGAGATGTCCACCGGCGCTATAGCAGTTGCCGTCTTGGGGGACGCGATCGAGGTGGATATGGTAGGCTAAGAGGCAATGTTCTTTAGTTTAAAAAGTAATTCGATCCCGGAGGACACGCTTTGCACTCACGGTAAGGACCACGGACGTCCGGGGGGAATCCCCAAAAGTCAACGTGGAACTTGACGCCAATTGCATTCGATGGAGCCCAGGCCGTCACCACTCCACGGATGGAGGTATTCTGCTTGCTGAACAGGGTGGCCTCATACAGCACACCCTGCTGGCTATTCGTGATGATGGGAGCTTCGGTGAAGTTGGAAGCGGCCAAGACGGTGGACGCGAGAGACAGAGCCATTGGGCTGGCGAGAGCGAGACGCATGGTGAAGAGCTAGATATCATCAATCTGTTATTAGCGAGGTACCTCAAGTTTCTGGGTGTTTCTTGACAGATTGAGAAGACATACCAAGATGTGTGAGTGATATATGATAGTTATAGTTATTGCGGTTCGATGAATAGTATCCTGCTGTGGTAGATAGAAGAGAGAGGAAGAGAAGAGGAGGAATGAAGAGGTTAAGATCTCAGCAGGTCGTGGTTTCCTAAAGGAAAAATCTGCGTCAGTTGCACAAAATCAATAGTCGTTGAAAGACCAACTGGCCAGTCTGGAGAGTAACAAAGGAATAAGGATAGAGGAAGTAAGAGATACATATCTAATCAAGTACTGGCTTCTTCTACTCGTCCTATATATGAGGCATCTATCTGTCTGTCTATCTACATAAACTTCAGTCTCGTGGTAAGTACAACCCCCAGAAAAGACATCAAACTGCTTATAAAGAAGATAAGTCGACTGCATCCCGCCGGTCCATGCAGCAGGTCTGTCATGGCAGAGAAAATGAGACTGCTCAGGAGCATGCTCACCAGCTGCGGGATGACAATCGACAGGTTGAACAAGCCAACCATGGCGCCGACGTTCCGAGAATCTTCCTTGTAGGTCAGATAGCACGCCGCGGTGGAAGAAGCCCGGATCTTGACCGTCATAAATGTGAACGGCACCCACTGGATCACCGCCCAGCTGGTCCCCGTCAGTCCCACCAGGATGACCCTCACTATGCCCGAGCTCGTCAACGTGATTCCCAACAGGGCGCTCGCGAAGATGACCTGCGCGGCAGCCCAGATGTTCCGGTGTGTCTTCCAGTCGAAGCCGTTCCCGTCGGCGGTGGATGTGTTATCCCCAGCGCTGCGACGCTTGGTTATGCGACTGGCAAGTGGAGGGAGAAGGGTGATCACCAGTAGCGCAATAACAGATTGAAACAAGAGAGCCAGAGAGCCGTATTGTACCGTTGTACTGGGTGTGGATTTCATCCCAAAGCCATCCAGATAACTGATATTCAGTTATTACCATAACCCTCCCAAATTTGCAACAGAAAAGAGACTCACCTTCGAATGTACATCATGTATGGAAACCAAGCAAACCAGGTAAGAAACTGGATGGCCTGGATATGAAGCAGATCGGGCGAGAGCAGGACCGAAATCACATCTCGGAAGCGCTCACGAATGCCCGACCAGCGGGACGGCCGCGTCGCGGTCTCTTCCGTAGAAATGCTGCATGTAAGACCGCCTGTGACGAGGAGAATACAGGCGCAAAGCGCACAGTTCACTTTCAACTGCGTATCGCCGAAGAAAGGCAACAGCCGTCGAAGATCCATCGACGCGAGGCCGTAATAGACCACGTTCGCCGCGTTGACCATCCGCCCGGCCCAGGCGTTAACCTGGGACTGCTGCTCCACGCCGCAGACATCCACCATCAGAGCACGCACGCCCGCCTGCAGGGCTTGAACGGAGACATTCATGCCCAGAATAGACAGGACGGAGATGTCGCGCGCCAAGGCACAGCTGTGAAGCCGATCTGGCCGGCACGAACCGTCGAGGGATCGAGCCAGATCGCCGCTCCAGGCGAAGACGAGAAGACTGGCCGCAAGAGTCAAGGCCCCTCCCGCGATGAAGGGCTTTCTCTTCCCGCTGGAGAAGAAGAAGAAGAAGGTGGCCGGGCATTGGTCGCTTATGGCTCCGAAGACGGGGAGCATGATGCCGCCACATAGCGGGGGGATCAGCCAGACGATGCTGGCCAACGCTGGACTCAGTCCTAGAGAGGCGAGGTAATTCTGTTTCATAGCTGCTGTCATCACTTCCATTCCTCTGTGCTAGTAACTGGAAGTGGCAGGACTAGTACACACCGTTCCGTATGCGAATTGGATCGAAAATGCCGCCTGGGCACTTCAACATATTAGCTTTAGGCTTCAAATAAACGCAGATCCTTCAAAAACAGCAGATAGAGTGGTGAATATACCCGGCCAGGCTGACGGTTGCCATCATCAAATACGGCTTCGATCTCGACGGCGACGGGAGGGGAGATTCCTCCTCCTCCATTTCCAACGAGAGGCACTCATCGCTTCCCGTATTGAGCAGTGCATACGGCATGATTATCAAGGCTGGAGGCGCTGGAAATTCCCTTCTCGAGATGTGTCGTAGCCAAGTCAACAATAAATTTATGGTGGGGGAAAAGATCCCCTGCTCGGACGACTCGGTCACTAACCGGACATCCGACTTAGCAAACAGACTAAGAGCCATAAAGGATCTGGACTTGACACAATGACTGATCTATTTATTTATTATTCTGTCCTTCTAATTTACTAGAGAATAGACCATGTTGGTATCGTTTGTGGCTACTTTCTGTCGAGAAGTGCATTGTGATTGCTGCAGTCTATAATCAAGGTATTATAGACCCCTGGCTATAATACAATGTTCTATGATAAGCAATGGATCGGCTAATACAAGGTTCTATGATAAAGGAATGGATAGAAATCGATGGAAAAGAAAGAGTAGGGTAGAAATAAGATTATGATAAGATTATCAGATCTTCTATGTGAAGCCAAAATAAAGGCAAATCTGACCTGAAGAGGGGAATCCATCCATAGCTGGCTTGCTTTTTACATTAGAAAAATCAAAAGGCAGGTCTTTTAAAGACAGAACCGGTCATGATAGTACAAAAAGGCCACGGTTTGTACAGGTCAAAAAGGGGGCTCTGCGATGGAACGCCGGGCGCCATGAGCTTGCCGCGCATGTACAAGAGGATAAAAAAAAAAAAAAAAAAAAGAGACGTTAATAAACTTGAACAGTGATCCCAGGGGTGAGATGTATTCAGTGCAAGGAGGAAGGAGACTAGACGAGGCCGTCGTCAATCACCATGTTGACGGATTTCACGGGATGGAAGAGGATGGGAGGGAGACACATCCTGCCCTCGCCAACCAACTCCTCCTCTTCGCCGCCGTCGTTGTCGACCTTATAGCCGAGCCAGCGGCGCCACAGGTTGGGCGCGAAGCCCGCCGAATAGAACCAGGTGGTGCCCTTGAAGTTATGTTCGCGGTCGCCAAAGACCGCCGTGCGGGCGCCGCCCGAGGCCCCGTTGCGGCCCGCGTTGAAGACGGACTCGAGATACTCGGTCGGCCAGCGGCGATCGATGTAGACGGAATGGGGCACATACACGGCCTTGAATCCATGGTGCAGCGCCGTGGTGGCCGGCCACATCTCGGAAAACATCGTGTGGCGTTTGAGCGCCGTTTCCTTGTGCATCGTGTGCAGCAGCTTGCGCGACAGCCGCGACGCCGTGATGATCGCTGTGCGGCGCGGTGGCATCCCCTCGTCCCGGTTGTACCCCGTCACATCATCGCGAAGAAGCCACGTCGTGCCCTCCGGGTCATACAGCGGATTGAACACAATCAGGTCGGCGTCCTCGCCCACCCCCCACTTGTAGTTGTCCTTGTCGATGGTCGTGGGCGGGATCCCCTCGCCTTCCACCTCGAGGATGTCGCGCTCGTGTGGCCGCAGCGGCCCCCACACAAACTTTTCCACTTGACGCTGCACGGCGCTCTTGTCATTGGCTTGATCGGCGCTGCCACCGAGCTTGACAGCGCTCCAGAGGTTGTTCGGACTGTCAGTACCCAGCTCGGTCTGCACTCGAACCATCTGCCGGAAGTCGTCCCACGAGCCATGCCGCGATGGGACGTAGAAGCGAGCATTCCGCTCCCACAGACCCTTGCGCGGCTGCTGCTTGGCCCAGCCGGTTACCTTGTCGAACAGGTGGTACCAGTGGCCCGTGTAGCGCACATCCATCTCCCAGTTCCAGTAGTAATCATACTCTGGATGCACGTAGGAGAAATACTGCATCGGCATGAACGTGCTGCGGTACACCCCGTGGACCGCCAGGCCCCGAGCCAGCGTCTCCTCGAGACCCGGGTAGAAGAGTTCCATCTGTTTCTCGGACCACAGCGTCCCCATCCCGCGAAACTCTTCCGGGAGCGCGTCGTGCAGTACCCGCTCGTAGGTATCGTCATCCGCCCAGATCTGGAGGTTCAAGTCCTTGACATGGATGAGAAAGTGCACGGTATACTCGCCGCCCGAGAGCAGTGACAGCTCCGAGATCAGGGAGCGCAGATACAAGATATCCTCGGTCGTGTACTGAAAGTCGGACCAAGTGCGGATGATGACTGCAGTCCGCGGGAGACGATCCGTCCCGACCTTGGGGGGGTTCTTTGCGTCTTGAGGCGGGGAAGAGACAGGGTGAGCGACATTGATCGAACCAATCGGCATGGCCAGAAAACGGTCGAGTCTAGGCTCTGGAAGATCCGCAAACCGGTGGCTGTTGATGACTGCGCAGTGGTTCTGGGCTTTGGCCCAGCTGACTTCGCGAAAGTCCACGGGCGGGTAGTCATCCCAGACCCTCTCGGCGCCCTCGCGATCCCCCTCCAAGCCTGCGCCTGACCCGCCTCTCTTTGCACCATATCCCAGGCCGTACGGACCCAGACGGCCAAAGCGATCAAAGCAGACATCATCACGGATGCCGATCATCTCGTTGGAGCCCATGACGGCGTCGGGGAAGCCTTGCGGAACGCCCGGGAAACTCTGGACCCGGGGGAGCCGCACGGTGCCCGCCTCGTTCAAGAAGCATTCACGTTTCTCGCCGTATTTCGACTGGTATGCTTCGGACGCGTAGTCGGGGTATGGGTTGAAGACCTCGCTGGACATGGTCAACGACTTCTGGTCCCTCTTCGCTGCACTTTGCTCTTCACTGTTAATGTGAGAGGCCAACACGTCGTCGGCACTATCTCCCGGGTATTCAGGCACGTTTTCCTTGCGCGAGACCAATGAGCGGACACCCCCATGATAACGCTTCAGAAAGGGGAAGCTCTCCCACGGCGGGGGCTTGGAGATAGGTTTGGGCAACTCCAGGGGCACCGGCGTTACTGTCGGAAGGGTGAACCGAAACAAGGACCCGATGAAGAGTATCAGGGCTACCAGCAGCCCCAAGCACAACTTTCGCATGATCCGGTTGGGAACACGATAGAAGATGCCCGGACCGCCACCTCGAGCACGCCGTACAGCACCGTTCATTATCGGCTGATAGGAGGGCGCTGACGACGAAAGGGAGTCATCCTCGCTCTCGGATGTTGTTGAGTCGCGTCGGCGATGATTATGGTGGTATTGTATTTGTTGTTGGTGGTGGTGGTGGTGATGTTGTTGTTGCTGCTGCTGCTGTTGTGGTGACGATTTGTAGTGTGACAGTTTCTCGACATCGCGGGCATGGGGCGGTTGCGACTGGTAGGCCGAAGAATGCCTCCTCGCCTGGACCGGCATCTTGGCTAGAGGATCAAGAGAGGGAGTAACGGCGGGCAGATCGACTTCTGTAGTCATTTTGTATCAGAGAAAAGTCGTGAAGCAGAAAAGGCGTGAAGTGAAGCCTTGGGAAAGACGAAATAGCAATAGAGTGGACTTACCGACACGCCACACCCGAAGAGATATTTGCAGCAGAACTACCCTCGATCAACCGCATTCAACGACTGCTTAGGGTTGACAGTGATTAGAGACGTGTAGAATAGGAGGTAGACGCGAATAGGCGTCGTAAGCCAGGAGCTCAGGGCTGGTTCGGCGCTGGAGGGTCGAAAACAACAAGGACGACCCTGGGAGAACAAAGGAACAACGCCGAGATGACAGCCGTCGGTTGGACGATCCGACAGCCTAGAGGGTCAGAGAACCAAACAAAAGAATCAAAACCCCCCCAGCGAACGACCTGCGTTGGATAGGATGACTGGCTGGATCACGACGAGGGAATCTCTGATGGGAGCAGATGCCAAGACGGGTTGCCCAAGTGATTACGCACTCACCTTGTGCAGTGGAGTTTTAGGAGTAATAATTAGTATATTGCATTACAGATAGTTAGTCAATAGAGTACTCCGTACGGAGTATGAGAAGTAAAGTATGGAGTAAGTATAGTATAAGCCTTGAATGGCAGAATATAAGTGATAACTGCAGAGTATCTTATAGTCGATTATTATTGCTAAAGCTCTCATGCGACAATATACCTAAGATAGTCTAGTCAGATCACTCCTGTGAACTAATTAGATAAAATTCTATCGGGTAAACCATTAAATCGAGTTAATACTGGATAATACAGATCAACTGCAGTACTGCAGTGTACTTGGTATTCCGTAGACTGTAGAAATAAATGCTGCACATTTTATTGTCGTCGCTCTGAGAAGAAGAAGGTGAGCCAGCAATTAGTCAGTGATTAGTCAGTGATTATATAATTAATGATTAATCAGAAAGATGTCCTGTGACCATTCCTTATTACGTTAGTTTGTTACAATCTGTACTATACTGCTTAAGGCTAGACTATATCAAAATCTGCTATTCCAGATACGGTTAAATTGAACCAAACCTAAGCATCATGTGACACTGCTGTTGCTTTGGCTCTGCTGCCTTTGCAAAATCCCCCCAACAACATCCCAATGGATACGAAGACCTTCAGGATGCACGAGGGCCTCTCGTGGTGATCGTCGTCAAGCCGCCAATGGCGGGCAGAGGTCGAGCTCCCCTGCCACGAAGACGAAAACGTGGACCGAGTGGATAGCTCACACTCCAACAGTTGAGGCGGTCTCAGATAGCAGCCGTAAAAGGCTCTGGAATCCCGCCACTGCTCAATCAATGGCTGGGTGATGATGCAACCTTGACGATGCCCAATATTTCTCTCTCAAGAAGCCTCCCCTTTTGCGCATTGAGAACATAAACCACCCGTCACGCGCCAGACAATCAATCCTCCGGGGAAGTCGTTCCGTGGTGGAAACGGTCTCGATGAGTCGATGCTTTCTCTCTCCAGCTGGCTGGCCACGAAGGCCCCGTAGGCACCTGCATGCAGATTCCTGTCGGATGACCACGTCTATGGGGGATGGTTTCTTTTTCTCCTCGTCTAATGGGTTCAGGAGAGACACAAAAAACTTATATAACTGCTGCTCGCCTACTTACTTTGCTGTCAGACAGCTACTACCTATCTAGCCCCAGTGGCCGCTGATGAACAGAATGGTATGAGGATGAGGTTTGTTTCTAAACAGGCCCACCCCTGCAGATCAAGGATCGTTGTCAAGCTACCTACTTATATCAAGACACAGGCGGCGAACTCAGCAGTAAACAATGACACGCTCTTCTTCAACAGCGTTGTCCCACTGTACGCCGGCCCCGTTTTCTCCGCCGCGCTCATCCTGCTGCCCATCTTGATCCTGGCTCAGTATGTGCGGCGCGACTATCGCGCCTTCATCGCCCTAGGACCGGGGGGCACCCCGTCCACTCCACGCGGCTACCTTCGCATCTGCGTGCTCCGACTCTTCACCCTCCGCAACCCACTGCACCCGCCGGCCGTGGCCCCAACGCTGTCTCCGCAACAGGGGATTCTCACAAGCGATCGGCTCCCCGCCCGCAACGGCTCCCGGCCCCGTGTGGCCGGCATCGCCCCCCAGCGCCAGGTAACACAGCAGGGCGACAGTGCCGCCTACGAAAGTCTAGCAGCAGCCCTCCGGCGCCTGGCTCACTCCCATCCCGAAAAACTATACACCGCCACCTCCTGCTTCGAGAAGCACAGCACGGGAGTCTTCGTGCACGCCGCTGCCCGCGTCCGCCCCACCTGCAGCGGCGAGGTCTGCCACGCCCATCCCTCTGACGGAAGCCTCCATCTCACCCTCCACCCGGCTGACGTCCGTCTCGTCCTCGACCGCGGATGGGGCCAGCGTCACCCGCTCGCCCGGGAAGGCTGGTGGTGGCGTCGTGCAAAGTTCGTGCCCCCGGGCTTCGTCATGGTTTATGCCCCCCGCGACGCCAAGGAGCTCCGCTCCGTCCTCGAGATCGTCCGTGCTGCTGCCTGGTGGGTGAGCGGGAGGGAGTTGGCTCTGCCGGATGTCCCTGCAGATAGATAACTCCTAGTACTATACTGCTAGTACCATACTAGTTACTAGTTTAAAGTACTATGTTATTTCATTAAACAATCAAGACTAGAACTATAGTATACATGTCTACCGAGTCATACAATACTACTTAGTCATACATTCAAATCTATAATGCTAGGTCAGACTGTGGACATTCTGGAGACTCATGCAGGGTGAAGGCTTGAGGTGAGAAGAACATGGTATTTGGAAGGTTAAAGTGGAAGAAGAGGGAAGACTTGGGTGGACGCCGTAGAAAGAGAAAAATGAGGCTTTAATAGCATCGAGGAATAAAGAGAGCCGTTAGAGAACACGCGCGCGCAAGTACCAAAGCTGCAAATCCCCCTTTCCCCCCCGGACCCCATCCTTCCGGTGTGTGAAGAGGCTTAAATCACAAGCAGTATCCCGTCATTGACACAAAAATATTCCCCCAAGAACTTCCTGCTGTTCTTCCACATCATCGACGTTGCATTTTCCGTAAACATCCCCCCCCCTCGCCGCTCTAGGAGTTGTTGGTCTTGCGCAGGGCGTCCGCCAGCCACTCAAGACCCTCGTACAGACCGTCACCGGTCGTAGCGCAGGTGGATTGGATGAACTGATCATGTCAGCAATGTGACACGGATAGATTTTTTTTTTTTTTTTTAAAAAAAAAAAGGTATAACGTAGACTTACCCAAGCACGACGGTTAAGGCTCTGGAGGCCAAGCTGCTGAGTGATTTCTGCGGGGGTCATGGCGTTCTAAAAGGGAGAGAGAAAAAAATTAGTTTTTGAAGTCCTAGAGAAAAGGGTAATCAGTGGTTAGATCATACAGGCAAGTCCTGCTTGTTGGCGAAGACCAGAAGGTGGGCATCGCGCAGTTCATCTTCGTTCAGCATGCGCTGCAACTCCTCCCGGGCCTCAACAACACGATCGCGATCGTTGCTGTCAACAACGAAGATGATACCCTGGGTGTTTTGGTAGTAGTGTCTCCAGAGGGGACGGATCTTGTCCTGACCGCCGACGTCCCAGACGGTAAATTGAATGTTCTTATACTCGACAGTCTCGACGTTGAAGCCTACGGCAGAGTCGTCAGTTCTGTTATTTCTTTCAATCCTTGCACATTCGATTCGAGAGAAAACGGATCAGGTGGAAGGGCGACCGACCGATTGTGGGGATGGTGGTGACGATTTCACCAAGCTTGAGCTTGTACAGAATGGTGGTCTTTCCAGCGGCGTCCAGACCAACCATGAGGAGTCGCATCTCCTTCCGTCCCCACATTTTATCAAACAGTCTCGAAATGGTCATACCCATCTTGACGGTGGCGAGAGATGAGTCCTGGGAGCTACCGGGAACCAAAGTCAGTACCACCCACGCCCACACAAAAGTACCTTTATGATCAATCACGAAGAAAAGAAATTATATCCAAGGCACACGTGATGCCTCACAGAACGTGGTAGGGTAGGGGGGAACACAACACGCAGTGCCGGGCGATGATGACGGACACTGAGGACGAGGGGTGGCCTGCTTTCACGACGGGGAGGCGAGTGGCCCGTATAAAGGGGGTTTATGGAGAAGCGGCAGAAGCAGCACCAGGGCGTCTGACCAACACACACGAGGGGCAACAGAGCAGCGGGAACCGACGGGAAGGGGACAGGACTCACCGTGAGAGATGAAGCTGCGTGGAACTGCGGACAGCAGGGGCTGGAATGCAGAGGGACGTTGGAGTCTTGGAGAGAGAAATGGAAGTAGGTCGGGTCGGGGCCTGTTGGAGCGTCGGTCGCTAGTTGGGAGGTCGACGCTTGGAATTTTCGGGTCGAGAATATTCGGCCGTCAGCGTAGCTTCCGTCACTAAGGAAATCGCCCCTTCAATGTCGGTGATGACGGATAACAACAATACAAGTTAGAGGCACTACACACAAAATACGGGGAGACCCTGAAGGGGTTTTAAAGTCTGCCCTGTCTGACTGGGAAGAACTGTCGATAATGACGGTTGCCTTGGCCTCATTCCTTGTCAGAGGCTATTTGTCTTGCTGATTCGAAAAGGACACGGTGTTTGGAGGCCTCAGTCAGCCGTGGACCAGATTATGGCGATACGTATGATAGGCCCCCCGACGGAAGGCTCCCCGTATCCGAAGATTGTCGCGTGCTATCCCAACATCCTGGTACTATGAATTCCTCTAAATAACTCGGAAGCAAGTAGGCGGGGGGGACAGTGGATATCGATTTTTATGGATTCTCAACTAGTTTGACCACCATAGACAGTTTCATCGTTGTTTGAATTGTGCTTGTCGCTGCGCTAACAGTCTTTCTCGCGAGGAGCGGAAGAAGGTCCGGACAAGCGATCGATAGATTGTCTTGCCCTCGACGGTATCGCTCGCAAGGCCGAAGATGACAAGAAGAGCAATAGAGAGAAACATGATCACCCCAAAGGCGACCCAGTAGTCGTTCTTAGTGTAGACGCCTTGCAGGTCGTCGATCTGGGTCGAGAAATATGCAGTCATGAGACTCACCGGCAGGAATAAGATGGTAGCCTTGGCCAGCAAGATCGTGATCCTCGTCAATTTCTCCACAGCTTGGGAGTCTTTCAGGGCGATAAGATTGAAGTTCTGTCCTCGCGGCGATCAGTACGGTAAACACAGCAAGCAGGATGTGAGAAACAAGACTGACCAAGAATGTGAGCGACTCCTTCTCCGTTAAGCAGGCATCAATCTCACAGAGACAGTATAGATTGATCCGGTCCACAAGCCGCTCAAAACGCCCTATTGCAGCAGAGCCCAGTGTGACCCCCGCAGGGCTATCGTATGTATTGGCCGCACCGAGCTGGCTTTGCGTGAGGGACTCGTTAACTTCGGTGAAGTTGCTCTCACTCAAGGTATTCACTGTATGGAGACTCTTATGATTCGAGCGTGCTTCATCACGCAGCAGTCTTTGTCGCTGCAAGATTCGGGTCATGATAAGGTCGTAGCTCTGATACAGCCGCTTCAGAACTGCAAGCCTTCTGCCCAACCAGTGCAGCTCGTCCACCAGGTCGACGTCAGGCCGTTTCAGCATGTTCGCTCTCTAAGAGGGCATGTTAGCCACCTGCTAAAGAGTCAGAGGATTAAAACACCCTTCTTACCAACTCGTCCAGCCAAGTGTCGTACTTGTGCTCTCGCTTGGCAATCAACCCATAGCTTGATACCCAGTCATCGAAGATATAGTAGAATAATAAGGAGGGCCCATCGTCTTGTTTGATCCCTGCCTGGTCTGGTCCATCATCGCTAAATGGTCTTACTCGAATGGTCACCAGCGAGGCGCTTTCAGAGGTGGTCCGATCTAGCCTCGATACCCCAGAAAAGATGAGTCGAACGTTTCTGCGCACAATATTGAGTACCGCCTGTTGAGTGTCCGCTTCCGGCAATTTGTTGTCTTCTATTTCAGGGAATGGGTTTTCCTGGATGGAAATTACCGTTCCTAAGTAACATTCCATGATCAGCAAAATGTTGTGTTCAGCGAAGGGAATGGCTGGGAAAGACTCCTACCGTCATCGCAAAGGATTACCCAAGACCATAACCTCTGTCCATCCGGTAAGCCGTTGCCGTTGTGTGCAGGACCTGGAACTGTGTAGAGAGAGTTATATCCGATACAAGTATCTACGTAGAACTCGAGTTAGAAGCTTTAACAATGGAACCAACAAGAAAACATACATTTTGAACCGTAGTCCACCGAACAGAAATGCCAAATTTGATTCGTGATTTGCGCGAACGTGAGGTGTTTCCAGGCAGTATCGCCGGCAAGCATATCCGGATTCGACAATTCTCTCAGATCATACCCTCCTTCAAGATCATCCGTTGTCTTTGGGGGCCGAGATCTCTCCGAATTTCTGGAGTGATATCGAGAAATGGGTTCCTTGGGAGAGTGACTGGGCTCCTTTTGGCGTTGCTTGACCGGGTCTGTACACATCATTGCTTGGAGTCTCTCCGAAATGCCAAATGGGCTTGTGATTGTCTGTCTTTTCATAAGCAAGGCCATCCCCGGGAGTCCATCAAGGGCTAACACACTCTTATTGAGTCCTTTTGCTCCTCCTGAACCCATATGTTACTAAAGGATCATGTCAACGCTGTCACAAAGTCACTTGACGGGGAAGGCGGCCAAGGCTGCCCACTCACATCCACCTCGTACCAAAACATTTCGGTTTCTCAAGCAAGTGTCAGCTTACTATTCTCCCTTGCTGTTCGTCAAGTTTTTCAAGACTTACAGGCTTGCTCAGAAGAGCAGCGAAGTCGTCGTGTTCAAGGTTCACAGCACACCAGGCGTCATCGTTACCGAAATCCAGTACAAAGTTGCGAGTTTTCGCTTGCTGAAGCTGTTGCAAGCAATGATTGAAGCCAACCTCCTCGTCAATATTCAAAAATTTATTCGCCAGATCTAGGTGATCCGGGAAGCTTGCGTAGTAGCTGTGAGCTGTCTGGGAGCTGCGGAGAGGTGTTGTTGTGTCGGCCATTATTTAGCCTGAGGGATTGTGTTCTTGTTGTTTGATCTCGAGGACATAGAACGTTGTCAGTTGCGAGAAAGCAGGCCAGAGAGAGCAATAGAAGATGGTAAGGACTGCAGGCTTCCAGGGCTAGGCGGCGCTTAACTACCTCTACCTCGCATAATTAAGGCTGCATATCAGCGCTCAGCCTCATCAAACGCATCCTGAGCGGATGACCTTCCCTGTCACCTGCACAACGCGCAGCTGACCGTCAGTCACCAGCAACAACAATCATTTACTGTCTGTAGGTTACTTACCTTGGAATGTTATGAGATACCAAGGTACCTAGGTAGGTATCTGCTTCTCCATATCCAAGGTCAGGGAAGGGTATCGTGTGATTTCTGAAAACCTAACCAACATTCACTGACTACCACTAGCACACCCCGAGCAAGACGGAAACCGTGGAGGGGAAACAATCAAGTAGTAACAAGGATCATGAGGAGATTACTGTCTACTCTTTCAAGCACGCACTTACTCGGCCTCGTTCAACTTCGTCGACCACTTTGGTTGGATCTACATTGTGGGCCATAATGACTTGGTCGAGAATGTCCGTCATGTCCATCTCGTCCTCGTTTCTGCTTTTCAGACGATGCCGGCTACTTTCGAGTCGGTCTGAGATATAGTCCTAGTCTATCTGCGATTGCCCTGAGAATGCGTGGCCGATTGCATCCGTCCCACATGGAACCAAAACTCGTTCTCTTTCCTGATCTTACCGTTAACAATAACCATGTCAAAGTCACGGACAGAAGGATACATGGCGATGGCCGTCAGCGGGTTTCCTTGCGCCGCAAAAACCATCGAAGGACTCGTGGTTTTGAAAATGACTAAATCGGCCAATTTTCCGGTCGCGATTGACCCGATCTCATTCTCCATGTTTACAGCCGTACCTCTTGGATAGTGCCCAGGCTGAAGACGCCTTGAACAAGCGCTTTGAGCTTCCTCGGAATTATCCCCTGATCAAGAAAAGGCTGGCTGAAGCGAGCCCGCGCGGATTGAAGCGCCAACCTCATCTGTGTCATCATGTCGGAGGAATTGTTGGAGTGGCAGTCAATTCCGAGGGAACAAATGGACGAAAAGTCCTCATGGAAAGCAAGTGGCTCCCCGATGGCCATCTGCATTTCGATTTTCGGGGTGCACAATATGTATGCATTGTGACGCTTCAGCAGCAAAGCATCGTCGTGGTCAGCTGCATTAGAGTGTGAGGAAAGAAGATCGGCTCCAAGCAGCCCATACGACTCCAAGATCTGTACAGGTGAGAAGAGCCCTTCAGATGCCTCCGGTCAGTATTATGAGGAAATTACCACATAGCAACTTTCTACCTGCTTAGCAGAATAAGGACCCTTGGTATAGTGCGCCGTTATATTCTTGACACCCCACCGTCTTGCCTTATTAAAGAGGTCAACTACAACCTGTTTCGGCATTGAGAACCAGTCCAACTCAAGTAGGAAAATCTCATCATCTTTCTTCAAAGGGCTCCGTGACATAAACCGGCTTGTGGCACAGTAGCAGAAGAAGGCTCGGATGCCAGGGGACTTTGTCGCGGAGATGCCATTGATGCCTATAGCTAGCTTAACATATTTTACCTGCGGCTTGATTATCCTCACTCTGACCTACCACTTTCAGGAGGATAGTTCATGTAAGCATGATCCACCACGTATGTAATACCAACATCTATACTAGGTAGCTTGAAGAGCTCCACCAAGCTGGCCCCAATAGACATCCTCGAGGTCGTAGAAATAGCCTTGCATATTTTCTGCCACCCGTCAGAACACGGGCTTCGATCGACTTTGTTTCAGCTTCTCGGAAACCCACTATAAGCCCTCACCTGTTGGCAAGTAGTCCAACAGCGGATCATCCGAGTGCCGTCCCTTCAACTGGGGTCTGCTATAAATGGTGGTGGGTGTCAACGAATCCCGGCGAGATAATCTTCTTAGAGCAATCAACAACCTTGGTGTCTTCGTAAGGCGCATCAAGAACTTCTCCAACCTTGTTTATTCTATCCTGCACAATCAAAGGATCTGCCTTGACTGGAGAAACCACGTCTCCTGGCTTATGAAGTAGAAGCATTCCATTCTTGAGTAGTATAGACTGTGACATCAGATCTTGTTGATTATTTGTAGATGCAGATAATCTTCTGAATGCCAAACAAGACCGAGAAATTATTCTATCACAGATAGATAGATTCCTACCTATATATAGCCAGACATTAATCATTGCCCCGTAGTATTATGGAGGAGTCAAGCAATCTTGAATCAACAAGCAGAGCGGGGAAGCGTGCTGAGTCATCCAATCACTTGATTAGGGCACAGCTAAACTAAATACGGCTAGCCTGATATCGCGCCCACAAGCGGAGACGGAATTTCTCACCCGCGACTCGTGCGAGGAATCCTTCTTGACCTTGCAAAGATATTCAGCGCAGAGCCACACCATAAGAATTTCAAGTTCTTTTGGAAGACTGACCCGCCATCATGTCTAAGATTTCAGTCGGTTAGTATCCTCTCCATGCCTGCATTTGTCCTGGCAGTGACTGATTTTTGTTCTCTCTATAGCCGGAGTGCGCGAGAATGTCCAGCAGCTGCTCGACTACTCTCTTAACGAGAAGAAGAGAAACTTCCTCGAGACCGTCGAGCTCCAGATCGGTCTTAAGAACTATGACCCCCAGCGTGACAAGCGTTTCTCTGGCACCATCCGCCTGCCTACCGTTCCTCGTCCCAACATGAGCATCTGGTGCGTTCTCAATCCTCGATATAGTGGTGCAAGCGTCGCGTGTGATTTGAAGCGGACGAGGCTGGGAAGATTGGTGGATGAAAAATAAAAAAGCAAAGGCTAACAGTTGGATCCTTGCAGTATCCTTGGTGACCAGCACGATCTTGACCGTGCCAAGCACCACGGCATTGATGCCATGTCTGCTGATGACCTGAAGAAGCTGAACAAGAACAAGAAGCTCATCAAGAAGCTTGCTCGCAAGTACGATGCCTTCCTTGCTTCCGATGGTCTCATCAAGCAGATTCCCCGTCTTCTGGGACCTGGTCTGTCCAAGGGTATGTCCTTTTTTTATCTTTTATTCTTTTTTTTTTCTGTCGGCATGCAACGACCGGATCTAACCTCTTCTAGCCGGCAAGTTCCCTACCCCCGTCTCCCACAACGAGGATATGGCCAACAAGGTCAACGAGGTCAAGTCCACCATCAAGTTCCAGCTTAAGAAGGTTCTTTGCCTCGGTGTTGCCGTTGGCAACGTCGGCATGACCCAGGAGGAGCTGGTCGCCAATATCATGCTGGCCATCAACTACCTCGTCTCCCTCCTGAAGAAGGGCTGGCAGAACGTCGGTAGCCTGGTCATCAAGGCTACCATGTCTCCCCCCAAGCGTCTTTACTAGATTCTGAGTGCTTGGCTGCTCTCGGAGTTTTTTAAAAAGTGCTTAGCCGTGAAGGGTTGTATGCATAGAAAAATATAAAACTCACGACTTCTGTCCAAAACGTTCTTTTTTATCTTGAACATTCGTAATACTTATATTACTTTACAAGTAAGAAGATAAATCTATAATGAATACATCGATGGGGAGGCCAGAGATAGTATGTCTCACTGCATCCCCTCCATCAAATCCGTCTTGTCCAGAATCATCCCCCGCATCCCGATAAACTCGCGCAGGTTGTCCCATTCCTCGCCTTCTTCCTCGCCCCTCATCGACACGTCTTTAAACCCCCAGGCAACCGCAACTTTATCCAGCGCGGCACGCTCCTCCTCCCTAAGCCACCGATGGCGTAGAGGCACTCCCGGCAGCCAGACCACACGTTCCATCTGGTCGTTCGAGGTCGTGATTGCCAGCATGCCAACAGACGACGTGCTGCCAACGTAGGCTAGAATCGCGGCAAACGCGATCCCCGTTGCGGTGCTGGGATCCATGGAGGATTGGAATGTCGACGCCCAAGAGGCAAGTGCGTAGCAGGCCGCAGGGGCAGCAGCTAGACCGCCCAGTGGCACCGCGGCCTTCTTGAAGACCTTAGCCCGGTAAAACGCGGGAGCGCAGAAACTGTTGTCGATGATGGCCAGAACGAGCGAGAGGTTTTTCTGGGCAATTGCCACGTCGAGGGCCTTGTTGGCGAGTTCCGTGGGAATAGCGCTCTTCACACTCTTCGAGTTCGGTTCGTGGTATTTGATCGGGGAGCTGTTTTCTTCCGGTACAGGCTTGTGGGCATAGAGGTGGAAGATCTTGGGGAAATGCTCTGCTCTTTTCAGAAGCACGTGAATCTCGGTGTAGCAAGCCAATGCCTCGGGTGAGATGAAAATCTTCTTGTCCTGAAGAAGGCCATTCACAACTTGCGAAATCGATCGACCCAGCTGCGGATTCGTGCTCATGGCCGACTTCGACCTGACTCTCTTGTTGCCCTTTTCCTCCAGATCCAACAGAGACGAGATGGCGCCGCTTTCGTTCCTCGCTGACGCCTGTGCACTCTGGTCATGGTCTCTCGTAACCAGCGCCTCGGCGACCCTCTGGCATTTCTGTAGGAACTGCACCACGGACTCATCGGAGGGCACAGAGTCTGCGCTTTGAATCGCCGCCGCCTCCTGTGTTATTTCTTGTACGACGGTTTCTGGATCCCACGACAATCCCGTATCCGATGGTTTCGTCGCAAAGAGCCTTGAGCTATAGTAGAAATAGTCTTTCCGACTTAATGGAGCGCTGATCGGGCGCTTCGGCCGTTGGGGTCCCAGGCTCACATTGCGCTGTAGTGAAGTAGGAACAGGGCTGCCACGACGGACCGAATACGTCGAATATTGGCAGAATTGACAGACCAGGTTCGACGGCTGAGGCCTTCTGTGGCCTCTGATCGAAATACCCTTCATTATCGCAAATAGTGAGGCCTATGAGACGCGCTGATATTATTTCAGTCCCTGTCGACAAAAGAAGGCGGAGTCGGGACACGCTTAGCTCAGCTGCTCTAGTCTCTCTCGGGTCCCCCAACCCACTGAGCAACTATCTTACTGCCTACGACCACGACGACTGCACACGACCACCAGGCTGCCACCAAATGTCTCAGGCGGCTGTAGGAGATTGAAATCGACTCTCTCTCCTTTCTTCATCTAACGTCAACTCTTATTATATCTTTCTTCCTATCCTGCGATCAAAGTCAAGATGCCACCACCACCACCCCCTCCCCCTCCTCCTCCTCCGCCGGGCGCGATGGGTGGTCCCCCCCCTCCGCCGCCACCTCCTCCGGGAGGTATGCCTGCAAGACCGTCCAAGACAGGGGCAAAAGGCAGAGTAAGACTATGATACTGCGGGGAACTGCTCTATTCCTCCGCGAGCCGCGATCACGATGACCCGATACGGCAGTGACGATGACCTCATACTAACACCTCGATAGAGCGCGCTGCTCAGCGATATTAGCAAAGGCACCCGGTTGAAAAAGACGGTTACCAATGATAGATCTGCACCGGCAATCGCCAAGGAGGGGAACAGGTCTGCTGGGCCCCCGATTGGAGGCGCTCCGCCTGTTCCCGGAATGATCAAACCGCCATCGGGGCTGGCACCACCTGTGCCTTCTGCGCCAGCCGCCAACCGACTGCGGAGCAACAGCGAAGGCGTCTCAGCGGCTGAGGCTGGTAGTCCTGCAGTTCCAGCAGCGCCGCAGCTTGGTGGGTTGTTTGCGGGTGGGATGCCTAAGCTACGCACGGTTCGGGGCGGTGTCGATACAGGAGCGAATCGAGACTCGCCGTATATGTCCGATTCAGAAAGCTCACGGCCATCACTTGCTGCCGCTCCGAAGCCTCCTACAGGGGGGGCTCCAAAAATCCCCGGAGCGCGTCCACCTCCACCTCCACCGTCGACAGAATCGCCCCCGACGCCCCCGACCAACCCACTGGTTGCCGCACTTCGAAAACCACCCCCGAAACCTGCATCGAGACCGTCATCCACAGTCTCAGCGCCTCCTACAGTCAAGGCTCCAGACGCTCCACCTCCACGAGCACCCCCTCCCTTACCCGGCTCTGCTAGACTCCCAGCGCCTCAACCGCTCAGAAAACCTTCAGCTCCTGCTCCCCCACCACCGCCGCCGCCTTCCTCCAGCCCAGCGCCTTCGGCGGCCTTCCCTGCACCTCCGCCTCCCCCACCTTCAGTATCGGCCCCCAGACCTCCAGCGCCGTCAAGATCAACGCCGCCACCGCCGCCGCCTCCACCTCCCCCGCCAGCGGGCTCTGCACCGAAACCACCAAATGGAACATCAGTGCCCTCGATAGCAGTTCAAGCTGCACGGAACGCCCTTTCTCACAGCAACCATACCCCGTCTGCACCCCTACCCCCACCCCCTGCATCGGCTCCTGCTGCTCCACCTCCACCCCCTCCTCCGAGTTCACCTCCCGCGGCACCTCTGGCCACTCTGCCGAGCGAACCACCATCTCGTGCTCCGTCGCATGCTCCGGCATATGACCATCACCCCCCAGTCAGCCAGTTTGATCGGTCCATGCTAGATGCGAGTGCCTACACACTTACCAACGGTGGTTCGTCCCAAGTATCCAGCAGTCGCAGTCCAGGCCCGGCTGGGCACGTTCGGATTGAAGACACTAGATTCAAGTTCCAGAGCGATGGTCTGCTGCCGAAGCCACGACATTTCACAGGAGGAGCGAGAAGATACCGTGCTGGACGGGGTAGTAGCGTTCCGCTGGATCTGAGTGCTTTGAGCGGGTAATTCGCAAGGTATTCAACTCATCGACATGGAGGATTCATTTGATTATCTGTCTGTATTTGAACTGCGTATAAGATAACTGTATAGGTTGCCCACTTCCCGCATATTTCCTGTAAAATAGAGTTCCTCTGTAGCCTAGCCGTCTTCCAAGATATAAAAACATCTTAAATAAGGCTTTAGTCGATTATACAGTCAGTATCTAGTCAGTATACAGAATAATTACTTGGGAAATAGTGCTGTTTTGGTGGTTCTGCGCATGCCAAGAATATCCGACTCTGGAGCTTCACTGCACGTGACCTAACAACCAACAAGTTACGAGCAGGCGGCAGACGGGAGATCTCCAAACACACCGATTCGGCTCGAGATCTTGCCCTGCCCGATGGGAAAACCATTCTGCATTCTTTGTCTCTGAGTTCCATCATATCTAATTTACTGGACAGACGTGCTATTGAAGCGCGGACTTGCCAGAACAATTCCCCTCACGTTGCCAGTGGATTTACACCTCCGCGATCACGATTTCTAGCTCTCGCCGTGTTTTCCTTCCCCCACCCCGCCATATCATTTGCGTCAGCCGGATATCTTCTTGTGTTTTACGCATTCTTCTAGCATCGTTTCCCGGCAGAGGGCTTCAAGGAGCAATTTTCCAGTCCCACGTGCCGCGAGACCGTGTTAACTGGCGAACTGCCTTTAGAGCCATCGCTTTCCCTTGAGCTTGTTTTGTCTACCTAATCAAACTATATTGTTCTGGTCTGAACCATGTCGCTTCAAGCCTATATCAACAGTGAGTTTGCTGCTCGGGGAAATTCGACTTACAAAAATGTTCAGACGTATACTGACTGTCTTCAGAAAAGGTGCTCATCCTGACGGTCGACGGGCGGACTCTGCTCGGCACTCTCTTATCGACTGATCAACTCACAAACCTCGTACTATCAAACACGATTGAGCGGATCATCCGCACGCCCGACGATCCGGAACCGAGCTCTCAGATCGAACATGGCCTGTATCTGATCCGCGGCGACAACGTGGTGGTCTGCGGCGAGGTCAACGAAGAGATTGACCGGGAGATCGACTGGTCGAAGGTGAAGGGTCAGGTGGTCAAAGGCACCAAGAATGCGTGATTGGAGAACGGATCCGGTTTCAGAATGGCAGAACCCAGGACTTGGTAGAAACCCCCTCCTTTGAAACCCGCTCTTCAAGTCATGGATTTGGGGCCATCCATCACCCTCATCGAACCCTACGTCGGTACCTTGGAAGGAGGGGAGGGAAGGGGAGAGAGAGGGGTGAGGGAAGGCGCTATCAACATGAAATGGACTGTGACGACGCGACTACGGAGTACCTGGATCCACGTTGCAACTTCGATGGAAGCATTTACCTCGGGCAGGTCGGGCTCAAAGAAGTGCAGTGCAGCAGACCCTCACACCGGAACTTTTTGACTTGCACTATGTGCTCGCGTTGGTATACGCTACTTTTGATTCAGATATGATTCAAATTTGATTCAGCTACGTCGAGCGCGTCTCCGTCACAGACAGGCCGACAGACACGTTGCGTGAGGTACAATCGAACCTACAAACTATCCAATCAATAATAATGAATCCCTTCCATCTGTTCTTTTGCCGCGTCTTTTAAATGGGCGGTCAATCAGTATTCCAGGGGATACTTCCAAGTCCGGCTCCAGACTTCAGATACGAAGAGAATCCTCCGTACAAACTCAATTCGACACAAATAACGTACTAGAGCGTACCAGAATAACACCCCCCTCACTGTTCGGAGTCTCCGTACTCCCCTATCGAATCTTATCAGCCCATGTGGCAGGGGAAACCAACGGCTGCAAAGCCTTTCCGTATTATTCACGGGTCCCCTATTCACCCCCAAAAAGCGCCAATTATTGGAATGTCGCACAAATAATTGCAGTAGAATAATAGTCGTCGTGTCTCCCATGGTTGTTATTCAATAATTATGACTACTACGTACTCTTAATACCGCCAAGTCGAAGCCATCCTCTGAAACGACCCAACGTTGGCTCTACGCTAGCCGCTAGGCCCTTGGGCTCCCCCCGCCCAGCGCTTCTCCTGACCCGGATGCGTCGTCCCTCTCGCTCCCTGTTGCTACCTTCTTTCCGGCCACACAACTGGGCCGTTGCTTTCACGTTGGCCTCGTTCGCTAAACTACGCTGATTTCCAGATCTTCGTTCCCTGCTCATTTTGGCGTTTAGTCTCTTTCTTCTTTGATTTTTCTCCCTTCTGTCCTCCGTCCATCGCTTGTGGCGGGGAGATAGATTCTAGTCCCTTTTCTTGCTGTCACTGCGCTTTCACCAGCCACACCAAGAGGTCGCTGGGCGACCCTATCAGTTGTTCCCCCTCCCATTTCCTCGAATTCAGCCCTCCCAGACGCCCTTCATGTTGCATTTATCTTCGCTGCAGAGACTACGTTCCATTCATTCGAGCCCTCCGGCCATCGTGACGTGGTAAGGAGGCTGAGCGGAGTGTTGGGCGCTTCTACTGCACCTCCCTTCCCCCCCCTCCTCCTCCTCCTACTCCTCCTCTCTCACACTTTCGCCTATCGATCTACAACAAGGGTCTGTTGGAAGAATTGGCTACAGGTTCACCTATTCTGTTGAGTAGGCCATCATGTGGCTCTACAGAGGTGTGCAGTCGGCCGTCTTCTACTATGTTACCTGCACTCCATGTGCCAACACGCTGGACCGTCGAAAACGCAAGAAGGAGGCCGCGAGAGCCAAGCGGCAACAAGAGCGCCTGAACGCCCTGGTGACCGACCAGCCGAGACCGTTTGCCCAACCGACACCGTTTAGCACGAATGATGGATGGAGGGAGGAGATCGCCATCGGGCCGGGTCCTCCTGCACGGAGACGGCCAGGCATGAACTACAATCACAACAACCACAATCGGATGGAGAGCTGGCGCACGGATGAGGGGTTCCCCGACTCGTCCGCGGAATCGATGCCGGACATCATCTTGCAGGATAAGGCCAAGTCGGGAGCGAAGATCGGTGACCGCTGGCACTGGATGCGATATCAACGGGAGGACGAGCCTCTATGGGGTGAAGAAGTCAAGGGATCCTCCGTTGGGATCTCCGGCCGGGGTAGGGCAGACACAAGCCATTCGAGCAAGTACTATATCGCCCGTGTGCCGCCGGTCAATGATCTACACCCCCCGATCGTCAGTGGACCACGCAGCAAGGCGGAAACCAGATGGATGCTACAACCCCCACCCAGTGCTAAAGTCATGGCTGGGAAGGAGCGGATCCATGGGCCTGTCAGTCAGTCACATCTTTCGCCGTCAAATCCCTCACAAGAACAACCGACATCATCGTCATCATCATCATCAAAAGAACAGCAAAGGTTGGAAAAGAAAAACTATCAATCTTCCCCGGTCACCATCTCCCTGAACTCGACCACCACTACTACGACTAATCCTGCCGATCTGCCTCGGCGCCCCCCACCTCTTACCCTCTCCTCCTCCTCCAAATTACCTCTAAGCAGCCAGACTCGGGACGACTCGTGCCTGGGGTCTGGGTCACCTTCGATGGTGTCTTTCCCTGCAGACTCCATCGATAAATGGTCGCCGACCCTATCCTGGCAGTATCCCGAGACACCCAGCTCGCGACCCGTGTCCAAGGCGACGGCTGACAGCGGGAAATTCTTCCAAGCCGCAATCTCCAAGTCGTTGTCGACGGTACAACGCAGCGAGACGACCAAGAAGATCCACATGGTGCGCCTAGAGATCAGCGACGACGGTGAAGAGGATCTCGACTTCGGGCACCTGGAACGCGTGCGACCGTGGCGGTGGAGCATGGACATCTAAAGTCTCCTTTGCTAATGTCTTTTTTTTTCCCTTATTTTTCCTATGTTTTACATCATGGACCATTACTGGCCGGTCCAGCTATGACTGCACTAGTCTGGAATTCTCAAGAAATTCTTTCTTGCCCTTTTTTTAAGGAAAGATTCTTTGCAGGAAAACCTGATTTCTCCAGTTACTAGATCAACCATGATTGATTTGTCCGTCCTGTCCTTTGGCTTAGCCCGTATCCTTTTTTTTGTCCCTTAACTGTATATTAATAGCATTCATTTATTGTCCATACTCATAGCTACAAGACAGACTAGAAATAAAAAATAGCACTTTAAAAAAAAGAAGAAAAAGGTTTGAAATATAAAATAGAATAGATGCATTGATCTATCAAGGACGCTTTTGAGATGTTCTCGTAAGCCATGCGTGCGTGAGGGGGGAAAGCTGGATAGATGTGAGGAACGTGTCGGAAGATTTTAAATGAGACAGACGTGACATGAACAGAACGAGGCTGGAGACAGACTTGAAGAATTAGTAGACTTTTTTCTTCTCGTCCATGCTGAGCTGGCCAGGGCCCATGTTGACGAGAAGGAGGAGACCGCCGCTAGTTTGATTAGCTTTTGTCCTGTTCACGGTATAAGAAGAACGTAACGTACACGATGGAAAGAATCTGAAAGAAATCGTATTTGGCAAAGTCCTTATTCGGGTGGCGTTCGTGGAGCTAAATCGATTAGTACATGAGATGGATGAGATAATGTATAAAGGTTGAGAGCTTACGGTCCAGAAGTTGTTGACAAGGACGTTGAAGACGGACAGCAAGACGACGAGAATGATGGCGCTCCATTTAGCCTTGAAGCCGACGATGACCATGACGCAGGCGACGAAGCCGAAAAGGCTGACGATGACGCGCCACAGGCTCCACTGGCCGGAGAAGACGAAGCCGATGAAGAGGAAGATGAGGAGGACGCGCCCGGCGAACTGGACGTACATCTTGCGGTCCTTCTCGTCGAGCTGGGGCAGGCCCGCGGGGACGAACTTCTTGCTCACCCAGCTGTCGGAGAGGACCATGAGCAGGCCACCCACGACGCTCAGGTTGCGCAGGAAGAAGTTCAGGTCGAAGATGAGGCCGTAGCCCAGTCCCTGCGTGATGACCACGCCCAGCAGGCCTGCGACGGCGATCTCGCTGCGCTTGCGGGCAATCACGAGCACAGAGCACACGGACATGGCGATCACGTTGACGATGAGGAAGGTGTGCGAGATTCCCCAGGGGACTTTTTACAATCAGCAATGCCGTCCTCCGAATCCATTGATTCCAAGTATAGGTGGCTCACTCTTTCGCATGTCACGCAGGTATAACAGCTGGTCGCTCCATTGTGTGAGGATGCGAATCGTGTCCTCGATGAAGGTGACGACGATGAGGAATCGGCCGATGGCCGGGAGATAGCTAGTATCCCTTGTTTTAGCGAATGACAACACCACAATTGACAAACAATGGACAATGGCACGACAAAATGGCCAGCGTATGATGGAACCTACGGTTTGATGGGATCCGAGATGGTATCTAGCCAGTCTTCAATCTTGCTTGTCTGCTCGCGGATCGCGTCGAGAGGACTCGGGTCGCTGGTGGCATCAGCCCGCCCGGGCCCGCCGAAGGGGTTCTGGTGGCCGAAGTTGTAGCCCGCGGTGCCCCGTATTTGGGCCATGGTTGTATTTGAGAGAGTGTGGAAGGAAAGAGGGAATGGTGAATATGCAAAGGCAAGGGAATTTCGTCAAGAAATCCGCGAAAGAGATCAAGAAACAGTGAGTAGAAGTCACTCGATATTGAGCAAGTGAGAGGCGGGGGGGTTATAGCTGTGGTGGATTCACTTCCAGTACAGGCCACGATGACCGGAACTCGGGTCTAACCCGATCGGGCTAGGGGATCATCTGTTTACGGTGGAGGTCAATAGACAAGTCTGAATAGACATATCTGAAGGGTCTTTTGTATACGATATCATCAAATAGGATACTATAGTATAGGCTGCTAGCGATCTATTGATTGCTAATACTGTTGATTTTAGAGAATATGCTTAAACATGTCTAATAGAGTGCTAAGTCCTCAATCTGTCTATAGTTGATTAACTTCGGTACTTATTAATCCAGACAAGTATGAAACATCATTATACCTAAAATTGTCTATTTCGAATTACAATCCTAAACTTGAGAATTACTAGTATACTACATAACGAGGTAGGTATGGAGTACTCCGTACTCCGTACCATAGACCCTGATCCATCCATTACGGAAGTACTCCGTAGGTACCTACTTCGTAGACCACAATCACGACTCACAGCTTAGCAGAGATAAAGGAAACCCCCCTGGAAGAGACTCGAATCATGGGCATGGGAATGGATAAAAATAAACATTGGACCAAATATTCCTATTGCTACCTACCTACCTACGCAGCAAGTGGGTCAAATGCAGGGTTGATGCAAGGCTTGAACTCTGTCCGCAGGGGATACTATGTAGTAAGGTAGGTACACACAGAGTACTCCGTACTCCGTACCTAGATCTGCAGCTGCATACCCCTGAGTTAGGGAGAACAGTATAGTAATAGTAATAATATTCCATAGTTGGCCTCGGTTGGCAATGAAATTCTCAGTCCATGAGAGAGTAACCGAGTAGGCGCCGAGTAGGCGCCGAGTAAGTGTTGTCGGATGGTATCTCGATGACCATAAAATACATGACACAATTGAAAAAAAAAAAAAAAAAAAAAAATAGAATAACAAGCAAGATTTGGTGTTTTTTTTTTCGATTTAGTTGTGTTCGATTCGGCTCAGCTCATTTTTGTGCAACAGGTAGACCTTCTCTCCAGGTGGCACTTTTGGTATACATCAGGTCAAATCAGCCAGAACGCCAAAACCATGGATCAAGAATAAGTACAGGTAGGTGGGTTTGTAGTAGTTAAACTAGCGATCCTCATAATACAGTGAAGAGAAGAAAGGGACGGACATTCCAGGTTATGAGGTTGTAGGAGGGAGGGGGGGAGGGGGGAAAGGAGAAGACTGGAGAGGTTGACATTTAAGCTGCCCAGTCCGAGTCCAGAGGGTGTCCCTTGCCCTGGTTGCGCAGGATGTCCGGGATGTAGACCTGGGTAACCGCGGGCAGCTCCACGGGCTTCACGGCGGGAGCGGCGGCGGCGGCGACGTAGGGTTGGCTCTCCGAAGCGGAGGCCTCGCTGACGCTCTCGTCCGTCTTGCCGCCCTTCTTCTTGGGCTTCTTGGAGACGGTGGTCCACTCGTCCTCGGTGGTGGATGCGCCCAGCAGCCGCAACTGCTCTTCCTCTGTAGGAAGCTCCTCCTGGGTCCATTTCGAGGAGGAGGACGAGACCGGTTGGTTCTCCTTGGCATCAAAGGTGTCCAGCAGTTCCACGGTCTTCTTGATGTTCTTGGCGGCCGCCGCCGGAGCTGAGCTGGAGGAGGAAGAGGACGCCACGTTGGTCACATCCTTGGCGGCCCAGGCGTTCGTGGTGGGCGCCCGCTGGGCCTTGGCGGCCGCCTCGCGGCGCTCAGACTCGCGGGCGGTGTGCATCTGCTTCTCAAGCAGCTTGCGACGCTGCTCCTCGGCCTCCTGGACCTGTTGCTTGCGGGCCTCGTTTTTGAGGCGCTGCTGACGCTGCTTCTTTGTCTCGACGGGCTTGAAGGTCTGGGCCTTCTGCTTCTTGGGCTGCTCCTCAGGCAGCGACCCGGTCACGCGGAGGACAGAAGCGGCCGGCGCGGGAGCCTCGAGCATGTCAGAGACGTATCCTGCACTACCGGGGACGGTGGCCTGCACCACAGGCGAGGTGGCGGGGGACAGATCATCGTCCGCATCAGCACCAGCGGTGGAAGAGGTACGGGTCGACACACTGGAGACCGAACGCTCGCTGCTGCCGGCCTTCTTCTTCTTATTGCCAGCGCTGGTGGCCAGGGGGGTGCCATTCTTCGCGGCGGTGAGGCGTCTGGCCATCTCCTTCTGGTCGACGTCCTGCTCCGGTCGCTCGTTTTCCGTGACGGCAATCACGGGGGTGGCCTCAACGGGCCTGGCGGGGGCAGCAGCAGGCTCGGGCGACTTGCGGACCTTCCGCTTCTGCTTCTTTGCGGCAGCGGGGATGTTATCAACTTTCTCGAGCAGAGGCTTGATGACCGGTTTGCCTTTGGCGTTGGGGCCATTGGTGTAATAATATCCGAGGCCGCCTGCCACGACGAGCAGCAGCGCCCAGCTCACCAAGGGATTCATTATTCTTTAAAAAAAAAAAAAAAAAAAAAAAGTCAGAACAATTCCACACCAAACTTATAGTATAGGAGGAAAAGAGCATACAGGTCGTAGACGAAGAGTGTAATCAAGTCGAGTATTCAGAGACGTTTCAGTTCATCCGGTGAGGGAATTTCGTAGGTAAGGCCAGATGGCCTTGTCTCTCGCAGGACGAGGAAGCGAGAAACGAGCCCGAGACACGCGTGGGCTGCTGTCGCTTCGAGTAGCCGGTCTCTGCAGCCCAAACCGCAATCACCAAGACCTTCTGCCGCCGCCGCCGCTGCTGCTGCTGCTGTGCGTCCTGGGCGACCGCGTGAATGGGGGAGGAGAGAGGACTGGGCTGGGAAGAGAGGCGTTGAAGGTAGCTGCGGTGAACAGCGTACAGGAGAGGCCAGCAGAAGCGCTGAAAGTGACAGTCCTCGAGAAACACCCAAGACAGGAGAAGCCAGATGGCGAGGATGACAGGAAAGGGGGAAAGGGAAAGGAGAGGAGCGAGCGGTGGAGGGAGAGGGGGAAAAGGACACGATTGGAGGTGAAGGGGGAATTGCGATACTGGATGAGGTGGTCTTTGCGCTGCTCCACCTGCGTTGAAAGACGGAGTAATAATCACTACTACCTAGTAGTAGGTAGTATTGACTATTGAACTATTTAATAATGTTATTGGTAATTCAAGAGTATTCTTTTATTATGATGATGATGATTAATAGGTACTACAGTATTGTATAGTGGTTTAAGGGGTTCCTATGATATCTGAAGCTCTCTTGAGACAGTACAACAATATAAATAGGCATAATAATTAAGCATCTTAGTTATGGTGGTCCAATCATTTGTAATATTTGACAGCATTTCCTCTACCTGTTAATAAATGGTAGTTACTAGGTATATATTCCATAAGACTACAGTGTAACAGGGGTGGACTTTTAGTACCTGTACCTAGGTAGTTAATTAATACTCAAGTATCAAGGCAACCACCTATTACTTGTCAATACCAATCACCACCAGTACTACGTAGATCGTAACTAGCTATTGTATAGATGGATTACTGAGAACAATATAGCTAATTACCTAGCAGTCTATTATATGACAGTGAAGAGAGATCTTAATCTGACTTGCCGATTACCGAGTCCCACTGCCACGCGTGTAACAGTCAGTACTGTTCATTACTAACTATATAGTTCATTAGTATAGAGTAGTTAGTATAGGAATCATACAAGTTGAAGCATATTCCTTTATCTAGACTAAAGTTGTTGGTAATATAGATTTGCCCTTGTTGTGTAGCAATCAGGTTGATACTACATGGTGTCTCCGACCAGGGCAAACACAGACAAAGCAGAGAATATCTAGGTAAGGCTTAAGGTAGTAGGTACCTAGTAAGATCTGTTTCAATACAACTGAGAAAGATATGAAAGAAGAGCCATGATTCGTAAATAATTGCAATAATTCTGCTTGGTGGAGCGCCAAGACTGATAAGCTACATTGTTATAAAGTGGGATATTGTCAGCGCCTTTCCCCTCCTCCTCCCACTACAGGCCCCCAACACCACCATGGCGAGGAAGATCATCATCGATACAGATCCGGTAGGTCAATTCCACCGGACGACTCTCAAGATTCCCCCTCCACCCCAGACGACCACGCTAACGAGTAAGGGCATTGACGATATCCTGGCCTTGCTGCTCGCCTTTTCGGCGCAGCCAGAGGAGGTCCAGGTGCTGCTGGTCTCGCTGACCTTTGGGAATATCGAGGTCAAGAGGTATTGGTTTCTCTTGAGAAATACTACGCATCGGTAATACTGAGGGCTAAGAATCACAGTTGCCTGCGCAATGTCGTCTCCATGTTCCATATCATCGAGCGCGAGATGAAGTGGCGCGCCGACCACGGCCTTCCCGAAGGGTTCGGCGCCCTGCGCGCCCATCCGCCTGTTGTCGCCGTCGGGGCAGAAGATCCGCTGGAGGACCAGAAGATGCTGGCCGATTATTTCCATGGGTTTGATGGACTCGGGGGGATCCATTCTAGTGTATGCTTTAAGCCTATGATCTCTGCCTGTCATTCATCTCATTCGTCTAGCACCCCCATCTCACCCCCAGCGAGACCTGGGACCACCTGTTCGATCCCTCGGCCGACTCCAACGGCATTCAGTCGGTGCCAACGGGCAATCCGGCCGCCCACCAGTCGTTCGTCCCCTCGAAGCGACCCGCCCACGAGGAGATCCTGCGCATACTACGTGAGAACGAAGCCGGTGAGGTGACTCTCGTCGCGGTGGGACCGATGACCAACCTCGCCCTCGCTGCGGCTGCGGATCCAGAGACCTTCCTGCGTGCCAAGGAGGTGGTTGTCATGGGCGGAGCTATCCACGTCCCAGGAAACGTAAGTGCAAGTATGTTTATGGTAAAAAGACGTTCTAACTCTTTTTTAATGTATAGGTCACTCCTATGGGCGAGTTCAACGCATACGCCGACGCTGTGGCCGCCGCGCGTGTCATGGCACTCACCTCCCCAAGCCCCGCGAGCACGGTGCCCCCCACCAGCGATGCGACAAAGCTCCCGGCCTACCCGGCCTCTCTCAGCAAGGCGCTGACACTGCGCCTCTTCCCGCTGGATCTCACGCTGCGGCATAACCTGACGCGCGGAGAGTTCCGCGCCGCCATCACTGCGAAGCTGGAAAAGGGCTCCCCGCTCGCCGAATGGGTGTCTGCCTTCATGGCGCACGCCTTCCAAACCATCGAATCCATGCACCCGGGCCACGACGGCGACGCTGCAGAGCTCAGCCTGCACGACCCCCTGTGCGTGTGGTACGCCCTAACGGCCGACGACGCCGGATGGGTCCCCTCCAAACAATCCCCGGAGGACATCCGCGTCGAGACAACCGGCCAGTGGACGCGCGGGATGTGCGTTGTCGACCAGCGTAGCCGGCACCCCGTCGACGGCGAGGTCGAGTCGGCCAATGACCACGGCTTGTGGCTGAGTTCCCGGGCAGGGAATCGCGTCTGGCGGATGGATGGATCGCCTGTTGAAGCTACTTTTGGACATATTCTTATGCAGAGGATTCTAGCATAGTTTATAGATGAACCTAGTATATAGTCATACCTAGTATACAGTAATCAATAAATACATTATCCATGTTGCTATCAATATCATGTAGACAACATTCACTATTTCAACTATATACTAACTACTGAGGAACCGACAATCATAAAAAAGAGAGGATAGTATACTTGTAGTATACTATATAGCTAGTCTTTACTCTATAATAGACTCATTAACCAAACAAACGACCTCCAGTTACTCAAGTATATACTCCGTAACCATATATATGCCTCCCCATGTTCTAGAAAATGTTAGATCTGTGGGATGTAAAGTGTAGTAAGTACTGCAAAATGCTCCATCACTCCTCCGTATCCCGTACTCGGTACTACTTAGTATTAAGGAGTCATAATTTGGCTTCGTTCAGGACTAGACTCTGGCAAGCTATACCCCCAGACTTCCTTTTTGTATGTCTTTGGTGGTCTTCCGAAGGATTATTTTTGACACAACTTAAATATCGCAACCAGTGCCGGTTCTCTGGGAAATCAAGGATGATGTTGATTCCTGCCTGTCATTTTTGATACTCACTACAACATAAAGTCAGCCTCAGACTTGATGTATGGAAAAAACACAACCCTTCACCCCTCAGCAGGTTAAAAATCATCTCCATGAGTCTGAGTCCCAGACTCCCAGTCTGTAGACACCAAAGGAATAACTAACTACCTTGTAGTCAACATGGCTAGAACCTCGGCTATTGACCCCAGCGCTGACTAACGGATGGGACCAGGTGTCCTTGACGGAGTAGGTTGAAGAGTTGCCACGTTTTGAGGGGAATCCTTTCACTGGTCCCAGTACTAGCACTTACTAGACAGTGCTTAGCAGGTTGTGGTGCCCTTCCCGATTCCCGTCCTTAAAATATCCTGCTTACCTCCATTCTTCAGGATTCGCCTCGACGGCAGCCAAAGGTGAGATGCTGAACCAGGGGAATTGCAGTAGCAAAGTTCGCGTTCTGCTGAAGCTCAGAGCCACTGAGTCGCCGCGAGCTCGCACGTGCTGGCATTCCGGGATAGGCATCGGCGTCGGACTGAATGACTAAGCCGCCTATTGCGGCCCTCCGACTGGCCACCGGCATGCAAAACCGTACGGTACCGTACGGTACTCCCGTCTGCCCGCACCCACTGCCACCCAGGCGAGCTTTCCGCGCCTTTTTTCACTGGGTGCCGTACCGTACATACGGTACCATCCCAGCAAGGGACCACTGCCTGCTGGCCACCAGACTGCGCACGAGCACCAGTAGTTGGACGAAGCCTGTGAGCCCAGCAGGCCAATCAGCGCCGCGGGCCATGGCGCGTGGGCTCCCAAGCACGCGACACCTCCCGGCCTGCCTTATCACCGGTCGATCATCGGGAGCAGCAGCACCTCCTGGGCTCCCTGGGGGGGAGGAGGAGGAGGAGGGAGCGAAGGCAGACGTCGACTATATATATTCTGAGGCTGCTGTCCGGCGCTTGCCCGTTGGCTCTTTTCCCCCTCTTTGACGGCGTCGTTGCTATCCCCCCTGTCATTATTGGGATTATTTCTCCTCTCCGCTGTACTACCGCTGTCTACTGCTGTGTCACGCAATTGGCGGCAATCTCCCTCATTATCTTACCTATTGAACTGGGGACTGAATGACTGTCTGCCTTCCCCTGGTTCCGAATCTGATTGTTGGCTGTTTGTCGATTCCTTCTTGATTGTTTTCGATATCTCGATAATACAACCTCATGTCCCGGTCCCATCTTCCATTGACGCCCGCCATGTCGGGAGAACTGGTGGTGATGGAGCAGCCATGCGTGGAGGGCGTCGAGTCGTTTGCCCTGCCTCCTGCCGCCTTGAGTCCGGCGGCGTCAGTCGCCTCGCGCCGCAACTCGTCGAGGAACGAGTCGTTCTGTCCGCCGATCAAACGCCCGCTCGAAGATCTGGACCTGCCGCCGCCGCCGACCCGGACTCGAAAGATCATTCAGATGAAGCCCAAGCCGCAGTCGACTGCACCGAAACAGCCGGCCATCGCGGCAAACTCCACCACAAATAATAATAATACCACCAAGCAGACCAAAGAGGCGGGCAAGACCCCCGCCAGCGGCGGAGCCGCCGCGGGGGGCAAGAAGAAGCAACCAAGTGCGAGCAGTGCGGCCGGCCGCAAGATCGCCCGCAAGACCGCACACAGTCTGATCGAGCGCCGGCGGCGGTCGAAGATGAACGAGGAGTTTTCCACCTTGAAAAACATGATCCCCGCCTGTCGTGGCCAAGAAATGCACAAGCTTGCCATTTTGCAGGTGAGAAAACACGAACATGAAAATTACCTTCCATTCACCTTGCTTACATATCTAGGCAAGCATTGACTATGTCAACTACCTCGAGCAATGTATTCAAGACCTCAAAGCGGGCGATAGCAAAAAGAGCACCACTCCGCCATCCCCCACCTCTCCCAACATGCTGGCTGGCCCAGGCATGTCCACCGTCTACCACATCGCGACCTCTCCCCAGGTAACAGCGACGACATCTGCCGCCGCTACTGCCAACCCGTCGCCCTCCTTCTCCCCGCGCAGCCGGGCTCCCTCGCGCTCTTTCGACTTTGTCCCCACCACCATCCTGCCCAGCCCGGCGCTGGCTCCCTCGCGCTCACATTCATCACCTTCCGACACCACCGACCCGCCACGGCCGTGGGCCACCACCACCACCACCACCTCAGCGACCACCTCGCCGGCCATGGCCCCCCAGCGCGGCAGCATCTCCTCGTACAGCCTCGACACGGACATTGACCACGAGGCGTCCGCCGCGCTGCTCATGCTGAATCGCGACCGCCGCGGCACGGCCGATTCCATCGCGGATCGGGTCTCTTCCGCCGCTCTAGATGTCGAGGGCGGGGATGCACAGCGGAAGATGGGGATGAGCGTGCGAGATTTATTGATATCCTAGTTCTTCTTCTTTTTTAGATCAATGCAACGTTACGATTACGAGTAAATTAACGATGAAAAAAAGAAAAAAAAAACCCCTCCATAAATGAATCCTCTTATTTTCTTGTTCTTGTAAATTTCCTCGAGTATTCACTCGTGGTAACCTCCCAGGCAACTATCGAGACCCCCCGGAGGGTAAACGTATAAGAGCCGTAGACATGGCTATCCGAACGCGCACGAATAAGGAGACACCCCTCCGAGCCTGACACCTGGATATCCATGATTCTTACCCCGTACAGGAACGTATCTGCCGCTCTATTCTTCCCGACACCCCACACACCAATCAGGGGGTCTCGTCGAGATCCGTCTGCAAGTCGCCAGACTGTAGAAATAGAAGAGGAAGAAGTAGCAATAGGGTTATCAGGTTGTTTCCCGCATTCTTCGCACAAGTATTCCTTCTCGTAATATGGCGAAGTAGGATACCGCGGATAGAACGTTACTACTCTTCCATGGCTTCCATCTTGATGGGAATATCCCATCCATTTACCATGCAGGGCTCTGAAAATAGCCGTCGCAACAGCGATGGTATGGTTAGAATCAGGGAATAACGTGCTCCGCAGAGAAGACATGGTCGTTTCTCTCTCTCTTTCTCTTTCATCTCGGTGAACGTCATAGTATCGTGCCGGGATGACAGGTCCGCTCCCGTCTGACGAGATCTCCTCGCGGTGCATGCCAAGTCTATCGGCAAAGGATTCCATGAACCCTACATAATCGCCCATGGGGAACTGGGAGCGACGGGCATGATTGCGCAAATGGCGGAGGGTATTGCGTTCGTGCCCTTCCTCTTCCTGAGAATAGTCAAGAACAATATTATCACTGGTAGTACTGTCCTCGTGTCCCACCCACGCGCGTGCGATTGTCCGCGCCTGCATCTCCATTGCACCCCAGTATGGCCCGCGGTAGAAGCCTATAAAGCCTAGATCTGGGATTTCGGTGCGGAACACACCCCCACGGTCGAGGATGATGGGGCAGAAGGTGTTGGAGGCCTGGTACTCGAGCGTGTGGAGGACGTCGGGCGGTAGGACGGACAACGAGGCCGCGGGCGTGTATCCTGTTGCAAGTACTATTGCGGCGACATCGTCAAGCACGGTGTGTTGCTGGCTTTGGTTGGTTTGTTGGATGAGGAGGCGCGCAGGTTGTTCTGGCGAAGTGCTCTGCACTGCTGTGACTCGACCGAGGGTCACGGATATGGTCCCTGCGCGGGTGAACTCGGAGTAGTCATTTGAGACCGTCACCCATGGCAGGGCTATGTCTTGCTCTTGCCTCTGTTCTTTACCTATGAGTTGGTCAGGGCCGAGGAGGTCCTCGAAATACGTGTTGACGACAACAGCCTGCTGTGTCGAGACAGTCCCGACAGAGTACTTTATCGATCCAGGCCGTCGGGCAAGGTCATACATGGCGAGATCGAGCGGTTGGAAGGAGACAGTATCCGGATCACTCGGACTGGACCGATGCGGGACATACGTCGGGATGGACCAGAACGGTTTCGAGCAGACATGGTGGATCTCACAGTCTTCCCAGACATTCTTCTCTGACGATCCCGGCGCAAGTCTGACGGACGAGAGATGCAGAGCCAGCGTAGAGGCGACCTCCACGCCGGACATACTGCCCCCTATAACGACGAGTTTTCCACGAGTCCCGCCGGGAGGGAACAACGAGTTGACACTGTGCAATGCGCTGCTGTGGACTATCCTATCTGTCAAGCCGTCCAGGCCGGGGATATCAGGTATATGCGGCCGGGAGAAGAAGCCGGCCGATACGATGAGATGGTCAAATTGCTCGGAGGTCTCCTCACTTATCATTTAGCATGGATGGCACAGGGGTAGAAGAGAGAGGGGGGGGGGGAAGAAACTACCCATCATGAACAAATGTTACAGTCCATCGTATACTCCCTTGATCATCACGAACCGTATTCACCACCCGGTGTCCCAACCGTATACTCTCCGCAGGGACGTACCGCTCGGCGTATGTTTCAAGGTACCTCCCAACCTGCCGCGCGCGAGGGAACAGGGGCACCAGCGTATCCTCTCCCAGGACAGATTCCCACGCTAGATCCGAAAACGCGACGGTGAACCGGCTCAGGTTCGTCCGCATGGCGGGGTCGACAGTCGCGGGGGGATCATGACTTCTCGTGCTGTCGCTTTCGCTGGCGTCCACCGGCCACAGCCCACCGATCACATCTCGCTGTTCGAAGACGGTCGCGGAGAATGTACCCTTGGGGAAATCGTGCAGGAGGGTTTTGGCAGTGACGAGTCCGGCCGGACCGGCGCCTAGTCAGGTATAAATATCTTCTTCTTCTTCTTGTTGTTGTTGTTGTTATTGCTGTTCCTCTTCTATTGACTAACCAATGATGGCAACCTTTTTGGACCGGTTCATCCCTAGGTCGTCGTTTCGTCTTCAGGGTGATGTGCTGATAGATATCAGGTACGTTCCTAGACGCGGTGTAGTTACTAGCAGTAGACCCATGTTACTACCCCGCGGTGATCACTCCACTCAAAATAATTTCATGATGGACAGACTCTTATTCTGTCTGGTGTCGTGTCAGGATATTATTCGTAATCCTGGTGGATGGACTCGGGCAGAACCCACGAGGTGATGGTTTGATTTGCGTCTGTCTACCTAGTACCTACCTACCATCATCGGTATACGGGATATATATACCACGGCTATCTGGACAGTTAACCAATTACCCTTTTCCTGCTACTTGAATAGATAACCAATCGCTACAATATGAATGCTTATAGTTATTCTAGCTAGTACTCGTGGAAATCAACCCCGCACGTATCCCTGTAAGAGGTGAAGCAAAAATTCTAATTGACTTCCAATCACTTGAGAGTAGACAGACAGACAATGTGATTCTAGGTAGGATATGATGGAATAAGAAACAAGCAAGGGTCATCCAATAAAAAAGAAAAAAGAAATGGCCCGAGCCGCGGATCGAACGCGGGACCTCTCGCATGCTATGCTGTAGGGTGGACCCTAAGCGAGAATCATACCACTAGACCACCCGGGCGTTGCAGTTGTAACTGCTGTGAAGGGCGAGCGCGAAAAGCGCTATATAAACCGAATTGGCCTTGGGTTGATTGGTCTGGCGCCAGGAGACTGCATTAAGCATCCCCCCCCTCCAGCTCACCGATAGAGATATGTAGTAGATATGTACTAATGCAGCAAGGTGGGCTAGTGCATCGTGTCGCTTGCAGCGGGTGCCACGTTAATTCGGTTCACCACGCTGATTTGACACCCGACGGTAGGGCCTTCTGCGAGGCCGCGGAGATTCGACAAGCGTGGGCGAATTAACGTTTCCAGACCAAAGGTAAAAATATCATAGGTTATACAGTAGTGACCAGGCCAGTCAGGAACCCCGAAAAAAACGAGTAAACTGGGGGTATTCTTGTTTTTTTTTTTCAATAGATAGGCGCTACCTGGAGGCGTAGGTGCAAAAATGCCGCAGGTCATGAGATGGGCGACAGTCGCTCGAGCCACGCGGAGATCTCCAGCTCAGGCGAGTGTTTGTCTGGGTGGCAAGCGTCCTGGAAACGCTGTTCGGAGACGAAGGTGTCGACGTTCCTCTCCGTCAGGGGCAACTTGGGCCGGTTATTCTTCTTGAGCTGCTCGCGCTCCGCAAACGCCGCCGGCGACAGTCGCGACAGCTTGCTGCGAAGCCGTCGGATGCCTACCACAGGGAATGGAGCGATGCGCGGCGGGCCAAACGGGGTGTCGACCTTCCACGGGTCCTCCGAGGCGACGGAACGGGCGTCCTTGCGACGCTGAGAGCGTGATCGAGCCATGTGAGAGGTGCAGTAGAGGCAAAATAGATGTCCGGAGGAAGTCTGGAGGTGCGATGGTCAGGAATTATCATAGAAAGGGAGAGATAATGGAAGGGGAGAGCCCCTCATCCATACCTTATATATCTTCGCTGGAGAGGGGCGGTTTCCCAAAGCGGGCGATCTCCCCTCGTCACGGCATCAATGTGCCGAGCTGCAAGTCTCGAGACTTTTGGAAGGTCGCATGGATCATCAATAGACTTTCCAAAGGACTGGACCGCTTGGAAGCCCGCCAGACCCAGGCCAGACCCTTCCTCTCACCACCAGATGATTGGCAGGGAGTGGGCGAGGCAGCCGTGCGATCCGGGGGGGTTGAGGCCGCTGATGATTACGTCATGTACACCAACTACGGAATAACTAGTATTAACTACTGGGCTGGTTAATGGTGACTACCAGCTTTCGTCCTCCCTATTATCTGGCAATAACTTGGGTTTCGGCGATCAATTGCGCCAGAATGACCCCCTGGATTGTCAACAGGTAATGATGAGTTTATGCTTCCCCTGGATTAACTAACCAACTAGTTTGTACTAGTGGTTTGTGAGAGTTACTCCGTATAGTACAGTTATTATTTATAGCCACTGATCAGCATAAATATTATTTCTAGTAGAGGATATTCTCCTAATTACCGATCGAGTCGCTGTCTAGATTTCCGGAGAATAATGTCCGTCCACGGTGCAGATTGAAGGAGTTCTATAGTGTTCCTACGGTACTACAGGGGATACTGTGGTAGGCAGGCGTAGGCACTTACCGGGCAGTGTCTGTAAACAGATTAGGGCCTGCAGTTCAATGTGACTGCTCCGTATTGGAGAATAGATTGCAGATTGTCAGGTCCAAGAGTAAGATTTTTCATTCACATCCCGCTCGCGGGAACCATCCATTATAAATACCAGGTATCAGAAATCAAAACAGATCATGTCCTAGGAAACAAAATTGATCACATCAAAAACGCCCGCAGCAGCGACGGTGACCAGGCCCTGTCAAGGATCTCCTTCATGACGAGACCTCGACATTCTCATACGTCGTCGACACGGGCTTGTCGCTTCTCTCCACGCTGACTTGACCGGCATTCTTCTGCTGGAAGAGCAGGTCCTCGCCCTGCGAGACATGGTTGGCACCGCCGAAGATGGCGTCGATCTCCTCGAGAGAGACCTGCTTAGTCTCGGGGACGAAGAAGTAGACAAAGAGACCCAGCAAGAAATTGACTCCTGCAAACATGTAAAAGGCGTAGAAGCCGCAGTTCTCCAGGAAGGTGGGGAAGAATTGCTGCACAATCAGGTTGGCGACGTTCTGCGTCTGTGACGCCATGCCGACTGCCTGGCCGCGCACATTCATCGAGAAGACCTCGGACGTCCAAATCCAAACAGTAGCACCCCAAGAAGGTTTGTCTATTATTTGTTAGAGAGAGAAAATGAATGAAAGGGCGAGGGTGGAGGAACGTACAGAACAAGATGAAGACGTAGAAGAGGAAGACAAGCGAGATGCCCACTGCTTCCGTCTTCTTGCCATCAGGCGAGGGGGTTTCGGTTTCCACAGCAGAGATGATGATCATGCAGAGGCCCTGGCCGATGGCACCGGCGACCAGGAGGAATTTACGTCCGAAGCGGTCGATGAACCAGATCGCATTCACGGTGAAGATGATTCCAAAGGTGGCATTCAGGGCGTTGATCAGAGAAATCTGGCTCTCGCTGCTGAAGACCTTTTCATAGACCTTGGTCGAATACGTGTTGAGGGTACCCTGTCCGGTGACCTGCTGGCCGGCGTTTATGACCAAGGCGAGCAATAGACGCTTGCGGAGAGACTTGTCCTTCCACAAGGCAGAGTAACCGCTCGAAATAGCTTCCTTTTCGTACTCGAGGGCCTCACGGATTTTCAACAGTTCTTCTTCAACCTGCTCCTCAGTGTCACGGATCTTGAGGAGTGCATTGCGGGCCTTTTCGATGTGATTTCCATTTTGAATGTACCTAGAAGACAAATCAGCCTTGAGCCTTGGATGCCAGAAAAAAAAAAGACCCGAGTGTTTCTCCTTACCAACGGGGTGAGCCGGGGATGGTGGGCAAGAGGACCAGGATCAAGATGGGAACGAGAAGCTGGAAGAGGACCACCATCTTCCAGTCCCACTCTCCCAGCTTGGTTGCATGCTCCGTGCAGCCGTAGGCCACCCAGAAGCAAATGAAAGAGCCGACCGAGTAGAACAGTTGCCAGAAGGTCATTATCTTTCCACGAATCGACGGTGGCGAGATTTCACCAATATAGATCGGTCCAGATGCTAGTGGAAGGAAGGCAAGACGTTAGGGAGGGGAATTCAATCTCGTGATCTCTCTTCGTACTTACTCAAAGCAATGCCCTGGCCGATACCAATGATCACTCGACCTCCCAGGAAGCAGCCGATGTTCCCCTTGGGAGAGAAAGCTTGCATAAAAGTGGCAATGATGACCAGAATACAACCGGTCGCCATGCCGATCTTACGGCCGAGAAAATCCGCAATCGGACCTCCCAGGAAGAAACCACCGAAAATGGCACCGACAGTGTAGGCCGTGTTGATCAAGCCAGTCATGTTTGCATCCGGGTTGTTGAACCATTCCAGCCAGGCCTCCGAGCCCTGGACCGAATTGTACACCGAGGCATCATAACCATAGAGAACCATGCATGCTGCCGCGACGAGCGCGGAGTACCTGCGGAAAGAAAAATTCAGAACACATCCAATATCAACATAAACAGCCACAGTGAGAGAAGGCCTTACCAATTGAACGTCCGCTTCGACTTGAAGAAGCTCGACGCCATCTTGCCGGCTTGGTCGGGGAGACGTCTCGTGAGAGGAGCGGGTGTAGTAGGAGCGGGCACGTCTCAAAAGATCAAAAGGACGAGAGACGCGAGAACAAGGCAGATAGGAAGACAGCCTTCTTGAAGGAGCGAGGAACAAAAAGCTCAAGCCAGAGAAGGGGAGGAGAAGGGAAGGGGGGGCGAGACGATCATTATTATATCCATCGCGCTTTCACGCCCACACCCATAGCAGCCCCATGTGTCGCAACAGGGGAGATGGCAGACCCGGCATGCAGGGCTGCAGAGCCCACAGCCATCCAATCAGCTCCTTCACTAGGATATCAACAGACATGAAGCTGCCGAGCCTTCGAAACCCTCCTGCCCGTGGCCGTGAGTGGTGGGGAGATCCGGGGAGAGCAGAAGGCGTAGCTCTATTGTCCGAGACAGGTCTAGCGCAGCCGCGTGACCGAGGCTGTACGCTTCGGGTTCGAGGAACTTCTCCTCCCGTTTCGCTGTCTTTCCACGAATCGGCTGTATTGTGCTCGCTGGTCTGGGGAAAGGTGAGTCCACCAATAGACAAAGGGCGAGACACGGGGGAAATCTTGTCCTGGCGGGTGTCAGATGCGGAGTCGCTTCTGGGGAAACGACGTCTATCGATCGTGGCCACTGGGGAGGGGGGACGGGGTTGCAGGGGGGGGAGGGGCGGTGGTGGTCCACAGTGGTCTGATGATGGCTCTCTCCGAAGGTACGATGTATAATGGAGGGGTCAAGCCTGTGCATGTGCTTTGTTCAATCTAGCTCGTGGCTGACTTGGACCAGGGAAGAGGAGAGCTCATGGAGACTAGACAAGGGAGCTGGGCGCCCTACACATACTGGAATCCCAGGGTGGCAACTTGCAAGATCTACTTTTCCTCTGGACCTTTCAAATTTCAGACCATGTGCTTCGAAGACATTTCGAGGGCGTCAAAAACACGAGATGCTCAGGGGATTCTTGTTGGTGGAAGGGAACGCTGTCCGACCACCGTTCCTGTCCCTTCGCTCCTCGTGGTTTATTGGAGACTACAACATAAACCAAAATGGCTAGTATCCTCATGAAAATTCAGATTGTCGCCTTCGTGAGAATTTCCAGGAGGAACTGTCTGCCAGGTAGCAAGGTAATTCAAGACCGCATCCTGCACAGTTGCAGAGACCAAGGCCTTGTCTTTTACCTGAAACCCACACATTCTTCATCTAAAGGGCCCAGCCCAACTGATTGGCACGAAAGAGCGGTGTTCTCTATACTCTAGGACACTATTACAGTGGACTGTGTCCTTAGCTCCAGCTCGACATGGACTAATAATAAGGGATAATGTGGAATCTGGAGTGGTTCCTAGGTAGTTATCTCGGCTTAACCTTCGCTAACAGGTCCAACAGCAACCGTCTCAGCCACCGAATATGGCATTACGGGGTACTGTTCTAGACTTCACCAATGGTGTCACGGTGTTATATTGGGGCAAAAATACTAGTGGGGGTTCTCCATAATATTGAGTTGCTGAGTCGTTGCCCAAAAACCCATCTAATAACTAAGTACCAAGTACTAACTAACTACAATGCTAGGACGTCTGCTGAAAAATAGCTGAAAGGACAGAACTGTGCTGGCTCGAATGATTATGGAGAATTAATTTAAAAGCTGAGACTTGTGCCGTACTATCTGCGAATGACATCACAGCCGCTTTCTGGTGTGTTATTCCAGCCCTTTTCGATTTCGGTGTGGCTCTGAAACCTCGGGGTCCTATCCATTCTGCCCTCTCTGAAATAGCCATGAGCACTGTGGGTGCGATGCGGTTTGATTCGCGATAACGGCTCCCGAACGGTTGCATTTGGAGCCCGGGGAAGTACAGGGATTCTGACAAGCTCTCCTTGTACCTTCACAGGATTCTTTTCGTTCAACCTCACTGGGCTGAGACGAACCAGACTCAATAATAACCCTCGATAAGTATGCTTTGCCAAACCGGGGATTTTATTGGAGCTCTGCTCGAGTAGAGTGGCCATGGCTTCGCTTTCGGAGAACCCTTTGAAATGGAGGGGATTCCTTCCCCCCGTGCCGGTACCATCCCTGCAGCCCCTATCGGCGATGACTCCCTGAAGGCGCACCATTTGGGGTCTAGATGACTCTTGGGGGCCATAAATTCCAACCAACTCCTTGTAGTGTGGCTCGTCCTGTTCGTGGGAAAAGCTCGCAAGTCTCTGCTGCCTTCTCGAAATAAACACCAGCAAGCCAAGAACAACAGCCCCTAGCATTACTATCACAAGGATGATTTGTGCCAAGTGTATGTTATTATTCGCACCCTTGTCTATAAGACTGCCGTCGTCCTGTGGATGCTGTACACTGTTAGGAACCTTTTCCAAATGGACTCTGAGAGTCTCGCGGCATGGTTCGAACTCGACGGTCTGGGAGTCTCCCTGGTTATCGAGTGATTTGATTTCGTACGAGCCCTGGGCTTTGGTGCCTTGCATCTTAGCTGAATATGCAGGCGTTGGGACCCATGAACGCTTGGGAATAAATTCCCATAATCGGTCAAACCAGTAATTCGACTGGGCACGACAAAGTATTGAACGGGAGTCATAGAGCCTCTCCAAACGATATCTATGTCTGAGGTTCTGTATTGCCATGTCGTCCAACCACTTCCAGGGCGACACGGTCGAATGTATATGTGCGAATATGGACTATCTGTTCAGGCCATTAGAGCCCGACCGTGATACCCAAGAAACAAGCAGCAGAGCCATCGGACCTTTATCAAAACCGTAAACAAAAAGCTTTTGGAGTATAATATGCTGACGCAATTAGAAGTGGGTGATTTCTCCAAGTTTTGACAGAAGCGAAAACCGATTTTGCTGCCATCTTCCTGCGAGGAAGGAGCGTTTGGCATTCCATAAGTAGAAGTAGGAAGTTTTATGAATAGGCCGAACGCTCAAAACGAGATACATCACAAGGAACACGGGAGTGATACTATAGAGCTTTACACACATCTATTTTCCTTAGTATCCTATTCAGCCGGGTTTACTCATCTGGTGTTTGACAAACTTATGCTTGAAAAGCCCAGAATTTCCGCCGGATACTGGGAATATCCCACACATCTGCACAACAGCTATGACGATTCAGCACTCAACACCTGATCAGGGGACGGACGAAAGCTACTACCTTTGGTACCAAAAACTTCAAATCGTCAATGGCGGGATCCTTGTCAGCGTTATTGAAGAACCCATGGACCTCGGGGAAATTCTGTTCATTGCTATCTTTATTTATCAGGATTTAACCTGACCCCGATTCCCAAGCCCGAACGGACTAAGAGGGAACCCCAAAGCCAAGAACGACCAGTGATGATGAATTGGGACACTCCGAGACTCCTTACCTGGTGGCCCACTAATTTGATGATAGGAGATAACACCGGGACATTTTGTAGATGATGCAAAAAAAGGGATACAACAGAGCTGACAGGACTACCTCGGCGAATTCGACTCACTGACATAGAAGGGTTATACACTTGAAAGGAGATATACCACAAGTAATGTAGGAGAAATACTGTTTTAATGAATTGTCAGAGACAGAGGGCAGAGCAGTATCGACCTATAACCACTGACCAAAGCGGTAAGACCATGATGAAGTGATATCGTGATTGATGTGACGCATATCTGGAAGAGACTGCCTGGTGAACCCACCCATATCTAGAGAAGATCTATAGGAAAATGATGACAGGGCAACACCCCTGGATGAGCTCAGCGGAATGATGATGGATGATGAAGCTATCTAGGATGCGCGAGGCGAGAAGAGAAGGCAAGTGGTGGCGCTAAGCCTAACTAGGCAGCGACCTCCAACATACCCCCCTTCGCTGAGCTTTCCATCTATCTAGGAATTCTATTATTGTACATGATCATAAAGCATATCAAATCATTCATTCATCCTTGGTCAATTAGTGATCATCATGTCATTCAATCGTTCAATCGTTTTCGTCATAATCGTCAGAGTCTGTAGGGGTCATGACGGGGTCATTGGTATTGACATTGCCCAGGCCGTTGTAGGCGATATCCCTGATTCTTTTCAGCAGATTCTGTAATTCCTTTAAATCTTGATGTTCTTCCAATCGTCCAAGCGCGAGAAATTCCTCTTGAATATCATTAATTTTCTTCTTGTAGTTGATTCTCTTGTGGTTGAATGTCGAGGGTGGAGTACGTCGATTAGACTTAGAAGTTGTGGGTGCCACACACGAGTTAGGCCTGGATTTATGATCAGATTCCTGATCAATGCCCCTAACCATGCCTGTGAAGCCACCCATATCGAAGGCATCATCATCGGATCCAGACGAAGCTTCTTTTTTAGTGTATTGGGCTATTCTGACGTGGGATTCAGATGCCGATTTTTCTTTAGTTTTCTGTGCTTTATAGCACCACATGTCTGACCTTGGTGTCCAGGATCCAGGGCGTATAGTGGGCACTAGGTAATAGCAGCTTTTAGCATCATGCTCGCCAGTTTCACAAAAAGCGCATTTTCCATTGACACGTTGCTTTTCTGAGTTGATCCACTTAAGCACCCATTTCCAATGCTTGACGTCTCTGGGGGGTGAATTCTTGCGAGTCGTCTGTAGGCGAGCCCTAGGTGCCTTAGCAACCATGATCTTTAGATGGTCACGTTCAAGCTCTCGGCATCGATCCTTTGCTTCATTGCAGTATCGAAGGAATTCCTTTTCCGCGAGCTCGTCAATATCGATGCGTTTATAAAGTTCATGTCGAGTATTTTCAGCCCACATGGGAATGTCATCCTTTAGGCCATCGATCAAGATCATTGTTGCAGAGAGAGGTTTGATGATCGTGGCAGGGCGCAGGTTCGCGGCATTGACGGCATTGACGAATTCTTGAATGTATTGATTGACTGAGTTGTAATCAGAACGTTTCATGCGGGTCGCCTGGATATAGTAGTCTGTTGCTTGGCAGATGGCGGCACCTTTGACGCAAGTGATAATAGCGTGGTAGAAATCATCTGCGTACACTTGGGGAAGGCCAGAAACCTTAACTTCTCTCTGAATGGTAGGATCCAGGCTAAGTCCTAGCCACACCTTAATGCGCCTAGATGCCTTATCCCAAAGCGCGTAATCACTATTACGGTCTTCATTCAGAAGAGGTCTTGGGATGTCTTTGTTGATCAGGTCTTCGCAGAAACTAGCTTCAAGCACCCAGCGTACGTGGTCCTCCCACAGGTCCACATTCTCGCGTCCCTTTAGCGGTCTGATTGAATCGAGGGTAATTGTCTCGAGGATGATTGTATTGTTGAGCAGGTTAGTCGCCTGATTGGCGCCGTTGATTTGATTCATTTTTGTGTTGTTGGTGAAAATTCGTCGCTTTGACGGGTTGGTTCTTCGTCGCCTTGATGTGTTGATTCTTTATTGATTCTTCATGAAGTTTTGCGGTCGCCGACGCCTCGCGTCGGTTGTCTCAATTCTTGATGATTTTTCGAGCTTTTAGCCTCCTCTTGGGGGCTTTTAAATGAATATGAATGAATGATATGAATGATGATGATGATGATGGATATCCCTGATGCCACTAGGACATGCTATCCTGCTGGCTCTGAGGCCAGGGATGAGCTCAGCGGAATGATGACGGGTTATGAAGCTATCTCAGAGACGCGACGAGGCGAGAAGAGAAGGCATCTTAGGTACCTTTATCCACTTACCAAAGTGGTAAGATGAGGGATCACGTGATATCGTGATTGATGTGACGCGTTTCTGGAAGAGCCTGCCTGGTGAACCCACCCTTACTTACAGAAGATCTATAGAAAATGATCCCTCTTATCTCCTAACTGAGACTAATCAGTTTATACACCCACTCAGAAGCTTTGGCATCTCTCAATAATATCGCCCCTCACCATGCCCCGCAAAAAATATGGCAAAGTGAAGCAGACGCGACTCACTTTCGCGTCACCCGCATTCCCTCCTGATAGCGAGCACGAGTCACCCCGCACAGAAGATCGTTATGCTACACTTCGGTATACTCATCCATCAAAATCCACAGTCAGCGATGTCTCGTCAAGGCTGGGGAATAAGAAAAAGAGCCTTCCGGCAAAGGCGCCATCAGTTGCGTCGTCTTCTGATATTGAGAGCGCACCGGTTGCCACTCCTTCGATAAAGAAGTCATCTGAAGTGATTACGATCAATGGTATGACCACCAGAAGCTTCCAGCATTCTGAGTCAATTTACTAAAGCACTAAGATGATGATGAATCAGAGAAAGATATCGCGAGTCATCATTCACCGTCAAAGGCTGCATGCAGCGACGAAGCTTCATCGTCTGAAGAGGACGTAGTCAACACTTCCATGAGAAAGAAACGCAGAGCTCAGCCGATAGTGATTGAAAATGATACCGAGAGTGAAAGCAACATGCCGTCTAGAGTATCAAAAAGAAAGCGTTCAGACAGCAATGAAAGACCCCAGAGAAATACTCGTGGGGATGGAACTCCAAGTCGACAAACGAGATCGGCAGCCAAGTCGCTCGAAGCAAAACGATCTGCTTCTAAACAAGAAGCGCGCGAAGCTGTAAAGAGATCGGCATCCCATCTTCTCTCAGACCTAGGGTCGCCGGAGACTAGCGATGCTGACGAACTTGTTACACAGCCTCGTAAACGGAGGCGTCAAACCACTCAGAGGACTGCAGCATCAGTTGATGTCGAAGGTGAGGAAGAGGAGGTGGAGGAAGACCCAATTGTGTCGTCTCCGGCAAAGAGAATATTGCGCAGAGGCGTCTCGGATGTGCCTCGGACGCCACGTCGAACCTCCGATCAGGAAAGACTCGATTTGAAAGAGGACCTCGAAGATCTACAAGATTCAGGTAACGTTTGCCGTAAACCAAGGCCTTGACGGGTCGAAAATGCTGATTGTCTACCAATTCTATAGTGGTTAGGGCGACACGGACGCGTGGTCATCTCGCCAACTCTGCACGATCTCAAAGACAAAAACAATTAGACCTCCTCCGACGACGTCGTGCCGGCGAGAGAATGAGCGACATCTCGTCCGAAGCCGAACTCGAATCCGAGCATGAATTGGAAGGATCGGAGATTGAAGACCACGAATCTGAAGACGAGACCCAGCCGCCGATCAAAAGCATCTTACCTTATGACGACAGCGACATAGAGTCTGCTATTGCTAGTGACGAAGATCTTGATCGGTACGATGATGACTTCGTGCTCGACGACGATGCTACCGAACTGGGAGTACCTACTCAAGATGAAGCAATGCCGATTGAATTCTCGAGGCACAACTATAAACAGCCGAAGGAGTACTTCCACGATGCGGTAGAATGGATGGTGCACAATAAGCTAAACCCGGCCTTTCCTCGCGATGATGATCTCTACAAGGTTGCGTTCATGAAGCTGGAAACCGAAGTGCAGGGCCGCGCTGGTTCTCAGTTGGTGTCTTCCGCGTGGAGTTCCAGCTTCTGCAGGGCACTTATGGCGCGGCCACACATTGAAGAGACGGCGTTCCCAATCACAGACGGCCATCCGTGTGATGCATGCAAGCGGTCCGGTCATCCGGCATCGTTTGATATCAAGCTCTACGGCAAAGCATACTCCCTAGAAACACTCGAGCCATTATCAGACGACGACGTTAGCGCCGAGGAAGAAACGACTGAACGCTCAGAACCTGGTGAGAGAGATAGGAAGGGCCGGATTCTTCCCGATGAGAACATCCGATGGTTTCTAGGAAGGTCTGTCGCCCCAATACAGGTTTTGAAAGAAAAGATGGGGATCTCAAAAGTATTCTGACTGACGTGCTGTATATAGACACTGCAAAACCAAGGCCACAATGGCTCACACGCTGGTTCACTGGCGTTTCCATCTGAATGAATGGGTCATTGGTTATCTCGAGGGCCAGGGAGTTCTGACGGACAAGATGATTGTCAAGCGAAGTCACTGGAGCCAAAAGAAACTAACGAAATACGCCAACTCGGTCCGGGATCAAATGGTGGAAAACGGAGAGGTGAGGAAGCTCTGGCGAGATTTCCACATCAAACTCAAGACTGCTCGAGAAACAAAGGTGTGCTATACACGAGCCCAATAGTATGAATCTATGTGCTTGATATCTGACCCCTATCCTAGGAATCTCGTTGGTAGAAGCCGGAGATGGAATTGAGATATACCCTTTGAGCCTTTTCCATGTATACATACTATATTCAGCATGTATCTAAGCCAGAAACAATTCATGCACAGCATATTAAATGATGTTAAAATAATAGCATCATCGAGATATGCATTTATATCTTAATATGAGTCTTTCACAGCATAAACCTTTCTACATATGTTTTTAGACAGATATAATTTGCGTCAAAAAATCGCGAGGGACCGCGCCAAGATTTCACCAATTTTGCATACGCCAGATGGCCATCTACATGGTCTGTCTTAAGAATAGTTACAGCCGCTTATGACGGCGACAGCAACAGTAAGGTGGTTACTGAAGGGATGAGTGCCTTGGGTAGGAAAGGTAAATGGCGAGTAGTATAAACTGCCTTCCCCTTTTAGGACTAGTTAGCTTTAACCTCTTAAGGCTGACTAACTTCGCCCAGCGTCAGATGTTGGATGTGGGGATTTCAACTTCCTAATCATAGTGAGAAGACTAATAATGAATCCAACTTTCTACTAATGAGATGGCACTTTCTCTAATAGCTTTTTTACCTTAAGTGCCTTACAGTAATCCTTTAGTGGAGCTTTATTTAGTTGTAAACCTATATAACTAAACACGCAAAAAATGCCATCTGTCAGCCAACGGGAGTGTGGCTGGTAGTTACTGGTTTGTAATCAATACCACAGTGTGGCTGGGGGAAGTAAATTGTCTCAGCAACCCATCGCTTGCAGTATTGAAGTCACCACATCCTCGTCAATATAACATCATCATAGATTTTTTGAACTGTTTTTATGGCGCCTCTGAAAACCCTGAGAAGAGTTATAACGGCGACACTACCCCAATTCCATCGCATGCTCCACGCTTCCCTCTCGAGTACCCCCAAACCTCCCCATCCTGGTAAGTTCGTCAAGATAGTCTTGTTGGTTTTGTACTGAGTTTTTTTTCCCCCCAAGGTATACTCCCCTCAGATGAACATGGAGACGACATACTCTTTTCTTATACCTCTGGACGCTGGCTATGGGACGAGGCAGCCCAGCTTCGTCAACGGTACCAGCCTTTCAATGTGGAGGAACTCAAGCAAACAGCGGCCAGATCAGTCAATGCGGAATTCTGCATCAAAATAACGAAACTTCCCGAAGGCTCATATAACAAAACCTTTCTATTGACAATGGATAATGACGTTCAGGTCATTGCAAAAATCCCCAATCCTTCCATCCCTCAGAAATTTGTTACAGCCAGCGAAGTTGCCACGCTTGACTTTCTTCGTAACGAACTAGGTATACCTGTCCCGCAAGTCTTTGCATGGAGCAGCAAGAAAGACCAGCCTGTGGGAGTCGAATATATCATCATGGAAAACGCTGCTGGCAATGAGTTGAGCAAAAGTTGGCCCACTATGGATATATCTGATAAGGTAGACATTGTGTCTCAGTTGGCGAACATTCAAGCCAAAATAGCCGCTGTCGACTTCGGTTATTATGGTAGCTTGTTCTATAAAGAGGATATTGAGGGTGGCATCAATGTCCCTGGAATAGCTGATCAGTTTTGCATCGGCCCCAGCTGTGATATACGATTTTGGGAAGAGGAAAGGAGATCCATGAGCGCGTTCAGGGGCCCTTGTAAGCCAACCACCTAACCATAATTTTAGGGATCCAACTAATAAGAGACCGAGCAAAATTAGGGTCGTCGTCCGGTGCGTATGCGATAGATATCGCCAGGCGAGAGAAAGAATGGATCACCCGGTTTGCAAATCCTCGTCATCCGGCAGACCCCTTGAGACAATCAGATAGCCAAGAGTCTCCAGATTGTCACATTAAACTCCTCGACAAGTATGTGAAAGTTGTGCCTCATTTGATACCATCACAGCTAGGTCAAAATCGGTCTGTACTTTGGCACTCTGATTTACACTTTGGGAATATATTTGTAAAGGAAAATCAGATTGTCAGCATCATCGATTGGCAAGGCTGCTCAAGTCTTCCTGTTTTTCACGCGTGCAGGATACCGAAATTCCTCAAAATTCATGGCCCCTTACTTTTTGACCTTCCATCAGCCACAGACCTCACGCCACAAGAAAAAGAGGAAAATTTACGCAGATACCAGCTTACACAACTACAGAGGCTCTATATTTCCAAATTCTCAAGAATGGACAATGACGTCTTCTCTGCTCTGTCGTTTCCTCAAGCTTTAACGCGACAGCAGCTCATCGATTTTTCAGGGTACACATGGGATGACGATGGGTTGTTTTTGTTTCGAGAGATGATGCTTCGAACATGGCGCGAATGGATGGAATTAACTGGCCAGCCACAGTCCTCTTGTCCTGTGACATTCAGCGCCGATGAGCTTACGTCTCATGTTACCGAAGGGAAGAGCTGGGAAGATCGCAGGGATCTCTTCAGCGCCCTTGGAGTTCCCATTGACGGCTGGGTACATCTTGAAGATTTCGAGGCAAAGGTGGAAACAATGCGCAGTCTAGTGAGTTCGATCATAGACGCCGCGGATGACAAGGATAGCGTAAAAGACGCACTAAGAGCTTGGAAACTTTCGGAGTCAGGGCCTGCCAGCCTATCGGGTAATCTGATGGATATCTAGAGGGAATTTTCTGAAGTGCATATATTAATAAGCTGCTTCATTTTCCTCTTCATGCTGGACACTGGATTATGCAAGTTACCCCGCATCGTGTCTTGTTTCTATCAGGTGAGGTAGGCAATTTTCACGGGCAGGCTTACTATAAAGGCGCCTCGTATGGCACTTTAGGACTCTCACTATCTGATTGTTAACACCCAAAACAGTAGATCTTGTTATCATCAGCTCTGACCCTTACAGGAAGACCATTCCAATATCATGTCGGTTCCAAAAAAGGTGTTAGAGACATTCATTCAGAATTTCAACATACCTAAAGCAAAATCGAAACTCTCCGCTGAAAATGCCGGAGGAAGGCTCTTTCCGTCGAGAAATACCAAAAACGATGCAGCATCCAATTTTCGAGCTGACCAAGGGTCTCCGTACACGAATGACCCTGACACTTTCTCGGTCAACGTGCAAGCAAACGCGAACGCCTCAAATACCTCTGTCAGAAGATTCGCAGAAAAAAATCCAGACAAGAAACTCTTCGCATTTCCTATGAAGAAGGATGATACTGATGAAGATGTGAAAAATAAAATGATTGACGCAGCAAAATCTGGAGGTTATTTATAGTTGAAAGTTCTTGCATCTTCCTGCCTGCTCATGGTTAGGCTTTACAGCGTTGTGATTGAGTAGCGCTACCATTGACGATAATTTGTTTCTTCATACCAAGTTCTTAATCTCCTAATGGGGAATTCGTCTTGGGAGTGCTGAGAACCAATATAACTACTTTGGTGTATCCTCTTTTCGTTCGCCACCATCGTTTCTGGAACTCCCTTCGTCAGTTCCAAATGGGCCTTCGAACTCCGCTCAGATACACAAGGGTTAGAGATGACCAATCTGACAGGTTAGACCCCATATTGACTCGAGGGCGAAGTACATGGCTGGGAGACAAGGTTGATCTCATTTGATCTCCCCTATTTTCTGATGGCTGGCTTGGAATAGGGAGGACAGAGATGATGTTATCTTCACACTCAGCCCTAGTGTTTCTGCTTAAGGCAATGCTGGCAGTGGTGGTCCACATATTAGACCCGTCAAGTCTTCAGAATAACCTCCAGAGCTTGTTGCCACCACCGGTAGGTCCTAAAAATTGCTTTCACGATGTTGGATGGGTTGATATGACACCAATTTTTATGGCCGGATGCAAGGTCCAACAAATTCAGTGAAGTAGGTGAGAGTCATGATGAGGATTTGGAACACCATCTATTATTAGCGTCTGATTGATGGCCTCGCAGCTAGGTAATCAACACAAGGACTGCAACATCCACGAGGTCGCAAGAAAAGGTCTGTCTACACCTGCAAGGCAGACGTGATTGTCAGCCTGCCATCTAGTAGAGAAGATCATATAGAGATAGTTAATTTTAATACTATATATTTTATTTAGCTTAGTTAGTTAATAGGAAAGTAAGCTAGTAATTATTTAGATAGTACAATTATTAATCCAAGTTACTAAGGCTGCTCTAGGACTGCTGAGGGATTAACTAATAGTTATAGAGTAACTATAGTTATACTTCTAGGCTTATCTTATGCTCCTAGCTACTCCAGGAGTTGAGGGCAGCGGCAGATTAGGCCCAAGATGAAAAAAAGAAAAGATAAAGAAAAGTAGTGCACTAGTTCATTCAGCATTACTAGAACATAACTATGTAGTCATGTATAGGAAATCGAACCAATGGGAGAGATAAATAGAAAAATACAACCGGCTATAAGAGTACATGAGCTGCCCGAGCCGAAAAAAATAAGAATAAAAAACAAGATTCGAAAGAGAAGGAAAACAAATCCAATCATGCGAAGAGGGGAGAAGATGCAGTTTTTTATCTGAACCGGAGATGGAAGCCAGATACTGCGCCAAGCCGAGATTAAATCGAAAAAAAAACTTATGGTTGCCCCCTCCCCTCCCCTTTTTTATACAAAATGATGTGAGTCGGTGATGGAAAAAAAAACAGGATCGAGACCGGTTTATAGAGGCGTGATCCAGTGCCTCAAGGCGATCAGTAGGATGCGTTACAGATCGTGAAGGGTGGAGCGTGACCCGTTTACTCCGGACTCGCTTTAAAGCGTGGGTTGGGTTTCCTTGTTCTCCGCAGCAAGACCGGGGGAGAGCATCTTGAAAAATATCAATTAGTCTAAAGAGTAGGTCGTGGATAGAAATCAAAACATACCTCGTTGGCACCCCGGATCATCCCCTGCTCTCTCTCCATCTGAATGTACTGCTCCTCTTCAGCGTAGGCCAGGGCCCAAGGAACACCAAGCAGGAAAGCGCTTGTGCTCAGAATCCACAGCGCCTTGCCGCTGAAGGACAGACTGGATTTGGCGAAGGAGGTGACGGTGGAAACGGAGCTGTTGACTTGGCGGCGGGCGGAGGGGGGGATAATGTCCTTCAAGGCCGCGATACGTTCGTAGAGAGTCTCGGTTTCAAGTTCGAATTCTTCGTCGTTGGAGATCTCAGACTCTGATATCCAGTCAGCAAGGAGAGGGGAAAAAAATAAAAGAAGTTCATAAATTGTGTGAAGGAATCTGTCGGAGAAACGCGCGTGACGTGCCAGAAGTAGACAGCATCCACGGATCACCCCAGCCATTGCGCTTCTATCCCGGTGCATTATTTGATTCTCATCAGAAGGAAACACTGACCAGTATCCGTGTAATCCTCATCCTCGTCATCCGAGGCAAGGAGGATGTTGTTCTTGCTGGGGAGAGGCTTCTCGTTGAAGTGTTCGTCTTCGACTTCAGTGAGCTGAACCATTTTGACGGGATGGAGCTGACAGGATCAGAGCTTTTAATAGATTAAAAAGAAATAGATAAATAAACAAAATATGTATCTAGTATGGTTGAAGATGTAATGTTGGTTGCAGGTGCAATGGGTTGTGATGACGAGGAATCCTTTTCGCCGCGGACTCGATCTTCCGTTCCAACTTTTTTTCCGAGCAGGCGACCGCCCAAAGCGGTAACGAGCTTTGACTAAAGGGAAGATTTGAAGAAAATGAGAAAATAAAAAAAATACAAATAAGAGAATAGATCTATGGGTACGATGATGAAAGCGGATTTGTGCATATTATACATCGTGACTTATCTATCCACGTAATTACAATTTTTGCTCGAGTTGAAAGAAAGGACACCCTGGTCTCTCTATAGTACATGATTGGGGGGGGGATTCTGAGTAGAGAAAGAGTCGCACTATTCTGCGCTGGTTATTACCTTCTCCCCAACTTCCAGCGGGCTATGCGCTCCTGCATTTCTTCCCAGGGGAACGGGCGCAGCCGGTATCCTTCCAGCTCGCCCTCCTGCAGCACGACGGTGGGTTTGCCGGTTCCCTGGCCGTTGTTGTGGACTTGGCCGCCGAAGACCTGTCTGGCCACGCGACGGAGATCCTCGACGGTGAGGGCTTCGATCTTCTCGCACATCTCCTTGACGCCAACCTTGCGGCCATGCACCTGGACCTGGCGGCCAAGATCCTCCAACTCCACCATGCGAGATTCGAGGTTCATCAGCAGCGACGATCGGAGCTGGTTCTTTGCGCGATTAACTTCATGCGCCTGGAGTGCCGTGTATCCATTGTCGAGGGTCAACGCTTGCAGCTCCCGACACATGACTTCCAGCATCTCCGTGGTCCTGGTGGGACTGCACGACGCCGAGATGCCGAAGATGCCGCTATCCGTGTAGCTGTGGTTGAAGGCGATGCAGCTCTCAACCCACCCGTGCTGGTTCAAGACGTTGGTGTAGAGGCGCGAGTACATGCCCTTGCCGGGTCCTCCGGCGGAGAAGGAGCCTCCGCCTCCCAGAAGCGTCTGCAGGGTGGCCAAAGCATAGATATCGGGTGAAGAAATAGGGAGGGCTTCAAAGGCGAGGTGGATGTAGCTTAATCGTGGTAGCATCGGGTTCGCCGGCGGCGGAATGGGCGGCAGGGAAAGGAAGCCGCCCGTATAGTGCGAAGGCTGGTTCAGGTCCAGCGACGAAGGCCGGATCAGCGAGGGGTCGAGCGGGGAGACCGGGCTATCGGAGGAGCTGGATGTGGTGAGCTTTTTCAGGAAAGGAAGCTTAGAGAGGATCGATTGGCTCTCCGGCGAGCTTGCAGTGGTTGAGGTTGTCGACGTGGGGGTGAACTGCGGAATGGTCGGCACTTGGCCCTCCCGAGCAACCGTCTCGGATGTAGAGAGAGTAGTGTCGATGCCGGCGCCCGACAGAACAGGGCCCGTGGTCGCTTTGTTGCTCCGCATGTCGCCAAAGTACTGCTCCGTCAGCTTGACGGCCTGGTCATGGGGCACGCCAGCAAAGGCGACCACCATCCTGTCGGGGTTGAAGAAGATCTTTCGGTACTTCTCCACAACTGCCTTGTTGATCTCGCCCAGTCGTTCTTGAGGACACAGTAAAGGGTTGCCCAGCGTGTTGCCCCGATACGCAGCCGTGTGCACCAACTCGGGGAGGATGAGCTCGGGCTTTGCCCAGATCTCACCAACCTCGTACTCTGCCGTAGCCAGCTGCTCCAGAACCTCTTCCTCTGTGATCAGCGGGTCACGGATCGTCTCCGCCAACAGGCCAAGGGTCGTAGGCACGGTCGAGTTGAAACTGGCCGACTGGTACATGAGCGACTCGCGTGAGGACGCGCACTGAATGTTGCCTCCGAGAGATTCAAGGACCTCCAGCATCTCATCCCCGGAGTGGCCCTTGGTCGACTTGAATGCCAGTCGGTCCATGATGTGGCTCACACCACGCAGACTCTCATCCTCGTATCGCGACCCGGCATCGATATACACTCCCACACCGGCAAAAGGCCCGGGCAGGGATTCGGAGGCAACGCGGATTCCATTCGGAAGGGTAGTGATCTGATCCAGTTCCACAGGATCCTGTTCCAAGCTCACGGTTAACAAAATGAGCAAGCTACACGTTGATAATCTGGACAAACTTGTTGGTCTCATGCTTACCTTGGTCCCGGATTCTTTGATCGAAGAGAAGCTTCTGGAGAGAGATCGACGGCCTTGAACGAGAGGCTTTGCGGACTCGACCGCCCGTAACGCTGAACGGCGCATCTTGCAACGAGAGTAACTGCTGATACCAAAACAGGACAACCAAAAGAGCGACGCTTTCTACCTGTCTAGCTGATTGACGTCTTAGAAAGAGAACTTCCACGGCGGCGAAGGATCGTCCGGAATGACCGACACTCGGCCCGACCGCCTACCTTTCATGGCGCAAATGGGCGGCAGAATCAGAATAGGGAGAATTGGACAGCTATTGTTTGGTGATTATAATGGGCAAATATTACTGTTGATGAAACTGGAAGAAGATATTGGCCGAGGAACTGTAGCCATAAGATTTTGTTTTGGAAGATTCCGTTGAGGTCTGAGGTGGAGGATAATCCGGCCTCGATCTAGATCTAACAGTACTATGAATATGGTGGATATTTCTCTACAAGTAAAACAGGGGAACAATCGCCAGCAAACGTCGACTAGGAAAGGTTGATGTACCAAGTAGATGGCTGGCGACTGCTGTCGGCTCATTCATGTTGCAAAGCCCATTGACGATACCAGTCAAGACAAGAGGCATTTGCAACGCTGGCACCGATTTTGATGTTCAGGCCACAAAGGATCTGTTTGATAGCATTTTCGACTTTCTTCCCGTTGGATGTCACGGGAATCTCGGGGCAAGTGTCTATTAATCCCGGAACATGACGGGGGCTGAGTTCCTTGCGAATGGTGGCTTTGATGCGCAACGCAAGCTCGGGCGGTATTGTCGAAGGAGCCTGGGGATCCGCAGGCAGCTTGACAAACAGAACCACGGTCTCATCGGTATCAATCCCCTCTCGTCGACGTCCGACGCAAAGGGAATCCTCGACTTCACCGGCAAAATGTTTGAGGAGAACGTTGTAGATCTCAGCGCTCCCGAATCGAACACCGGCGGGTTTGAGCACCCCATCGCTTCTGCCCAACATCACCAAGCCTCCAGTTCTTGGGTTCAGGCGGACAAAGTCCCCATGGTGCCAGACCGAGGGTCCAAAGACATCAAAGTAGCTTTTACGGTACTTTTCCGCACCAACCGCACCGGGTGGCCAGAACATGACTGGTTGGACGGCAAAGGGTTTTGTGCAGACGAGGTCTCCTGCTTCTCCGGAAGCGCTGATATCATTGCCTGCATAGTCATACACAGAGACCGCCATCCCCAGAGCACGACACTGGATCTCACCTCTGTGCACAGGGAGAATGGGACAGCAGGCACCAAAAAGAGAAATGATGTCTGTTCCCCCGGTGATGGAGCCAAGCATCACATCCGGGTGGATGGAGGAATATACGTACTCGAACGTAGACGGGGCGAGGGGAGAGCCTGTACTAAAAATACCCCTCAAGGTTTCCAGCGAAACCGGGCGATGAGGATGCATTCGAGGGTTGAGTGAAGCCTGCTCCAAAAGCGAAAGGTACTTCGCTGACGTCCCAAAGTGGGTGATTTTCAACTCCTCAATGAGACGGGCCATGGCCATGTCACCTTTCTCATCTTCCGGGTCAAAAGGTCGGAACGGGGAGCCATCGTAAAGCACAATTGTTGCGCCACTAGCCAATCCCGACACAAGCCAATGCCACATCATCCACGTTGTTGTTGTGAAGTAGAATAGCCGATCCCCTGGCCGAACATCGCAATGGAGGACATGTTCCTTCTTGTGTTGCAACAAAGTGCCCAGGGTTCCATGCACAATCGGTTTGGGAGCTCCTGTGGTGCCCGATGAATACAAAATGTAAACGGGATGAGAAGGCTCCACGCTTTCAAACTGGAGAGGCGCAGATGGGTTTCGAACGTCGGACAAGAAGTCAGCGTAGCTGGATACTTGACCGCGAGATGGCCGCAGCCCCTCCAGGTTGAGTTGATGTGATCTGACGGGCTCAAATATAACCAAGCGGTCCAGACTTGGAAGACCAGAAACGATCTCGCTAATCTTTGCACGCGTATCATGAACTTTTCCATTATAAAACGAGGCATTGTCCGCAAACAGGATCTTAGGCTCGATCTGTTGTAAACGCTCGAGTACGGCATGTACCCCAGTGTCAACCGAGGCAGCTGTCCAGAAGGCACCTAGTGAAGTCGCAGCCAACATAGCAATCACGGTATTGGCATGATTTCCTACAAAACCAGCTACGCGGTCTCCAGAGCTCACGCCTGCCTCTTTCAGGGCATTGGTGCACTGTCGAACCCGGTCTCGCAGTTCTTTCCATGAAACATACTCGCGCTCCGTCTCCGTGGCAGCGATGATCGCCACTGCATCCTCTTCCGGTGCGTTTTCTGGATACAAAAGGTTCTCGGCGAAGTTCAACTTTGCCCCAGGGAAAAACTCCGGTCTGGGAAAAAGTAGGTCTTCGGAGTCTAAAACCTGCGTTCAACTTAGACTCACTAAATTCCTGGAATGGCAGGATTGCGACATACTCTGTTATACGGTGTATGGGCTTTGACAGCAGTATAATGCCATGTCTCTTCCCAAAACTTTGCTGGTTCCGACACGCTCCATTGCCATAAATCATGATAATTATTCAGCGACACCCCGTATTTCTTGCCCACCTTGACCATGAAACCGAAAATTTGGGTGTCATGAGGCGACGAAGGCCGCCATAGTTCACATGTGTCGTTCACGTCCTCGGAGTCTTTATTCAAGGGCATTGTGAGGGTTTGAAAGAGAGAGAAAGAGAGATGAGGTTTCCCACTCGTATAGAAGCAAGAGACAAGGTGACCACCAAAAGACTCACGATCCCCTAACTCCCAAGATCAAAAAAACGAACGCCGGAAAGACTCAAGCAGAGACCTAGAGCACTGTACACTGAAGGCATGCCGTCTTTGAAGGGGGGGGAAACCAGCCCAGGAAGTCGTGGGGCGGAAAAGGAGCGGGCACGGGGCGGATATCTCAGGCTTTCTTCCGCACTTACATCCGTTTCCATCCAGAATGGAAGGGAAAGAAGGTCAATAAACCCCATGGATACGCGATACGAGATATAGTGGGAGTGTTGAGTTGGTAAGAATCCAGCAGGACTTCCTCTACCTCAGGTATTATGGGTTGAGGGGTGCTGGTCAAAGCAGAACTCATGGGCCTTCGGCAATTCGTACCGGGAGCAGTTCTTTCAACAACTTCCAGAGGAAGAAATATCTATGGGGCAATCTATACGACACATCGTACGATATATGCGAAGCATCAGCTCATCGCTGCATTGAGAGAGGGGATTTTAGGATCTGGCAAGCGAATATCCTGTGAGTCTCTCATGAAAAACAAGGTTAAAGATCCTAGATCTTTTGTATCTTGACCGCTTTACAGGTGCTGGGTATCCTGGTAGGTACTAGGTACCTCCTAGTAGAGTGTGTACTGATCACGCTTCAAGTAGAGTGCTTAATATCATACAATCAACTAGATCAATTGCACAGAGATCCCTTTAGCCTTTTTTGTCTGCCAGATGGGCACTATCCATTAGATCTACCCAGGAGGTTTCAACTTCCAGTACTACATATACTTCGTGCCTCATCTCTACCTGCTATCCACATACTACCTCATCCCAGGTAATAATAATAATGCAGTAGTTATGAGCGGCAATTCCAAGTAAAAACCTGTGATTCGCTCGCCCCTTTCTGGGTCCAGGGGCCAGGAAAATTTCACCGCAATACCGTTTTATTACCCATATCAACGGCATTCGACTTCCGCAGCCGCGTTTTATCTGGGCCCAGACCGTATCGTACTGGTAATGGGCCTGCACATCATTACCTAATGGCTCTTTCTCTGCCAACGTGAGAGTCTCGACAACGCCTTGCAGAGGTTGAGGATAGCCATTCCTTTGCCAGCGCTCGTCAGAATTGTCGGATCTGCCTATCTTCCAGCAACTATCTCAGGGCTGGGCGCCCGTGTTTCTTTTTGCTCCGCGTGCAGAAAACCCCTCACAGCAGCTCCGGCCTCCTCCGTCTGTCCGTGTGTTGGGAACGATTTAATCTGGCGGTATGCCCCCTGCTACCTTACCTTTACCTTGCTCCTCCATTCCTCAAATGCCCGTTCTTTTTCTACCGTTGGCTATCTTGATCTTATCGATTAGTCGAGAGAAACAAGCAAGAAGAAGAAGGTTTTAATTGACGCTTTTCTACTCTACAGGCAACTCGATTCGTGCTGCGCCCCCAATCCGCCAGCAGGCGTCAACGAGAACCTTGACCAGTGCCTGGTTCTTGCCTCAATCGTTCGCCCAGAACGCGCGATTTCGTCCGAGCACGGGATATACCTGGCGGCTTCCTTATGCGATGCCTCGTCGATCTAGCAATTCTTCCACCACCGATTCCTCTCCTAGCCCCACGTCCCTCCCGACTGCCTCTGGCAAGGGCGGCATCGCCTTCAAGGCGCCCTCGATCAAGTCCAACCGTCTGAGCCAGCTCTTCTCGACCTCTCCTAGGTCCAAGTCCGGGTTTCAGACCGCACAACTGCCCGCTGTCGGCTCTAATACTCCTCCTACCTCCGCCCCGCCGATCAGCTCGGCATCTCTGTCTTTACCGACCATTTCCCTCTCTACGGCCACGTCGGAGAACTCGAACATGGACGAGCCGCCGACGACTCTGTTTCAGCCGCCTTCGCCCGAGGAGGCGCGCCGTCTGGCAAAGCAACATGCTCAGTTTGGCCCGATCGGCCATCCGAGTCACCGGTATTCCAGTCGGCACCCTGGTGGGCCGTTTCCTGAGCCGGTGATGGATGAGCCCCCCTATTATTACCTCCTGACCACGTATATCAGCTACCTAATCCTAATTGCTTTCGGCCACGTCCGCGACTTCTTCGGTAAGCGGTTTCGGGAAGAGAACTATCGGCACCTGAAGGCGCGTAACGGTTACGGCGCGCTGAACAGCGATTTCGATAACTTCTACGTGCGCCGCCTGAAACTGCGGATCAATGACTGCTTCGAGCGTCCTGTCACCGGCGTTCCAGGACGGTACATCACGCTGATCGACCGGGCTACCGATGACCACAATAAACACTTTCACTTGACTGGCACCACAACCGATACCCTCAACTTGAGCTCTTACAACTACCTAGGCTTCGCTCAGTCCGAAGGTCCCTGTGCCGACCTGGTGGAAGACACAATCAAAAAGTACGGTATCAGCGCGGTCAGCACCCGTTCCGAAGTCGGCACCCAGGACCTCCACATCGAAGTGGAAGACTTGATCGCCAGATTTGTGGGCAAGGAGGCTTCGATGGTCTTTTCCATGGGCTTTGGCACAAATGCCACTATCTTTCCTGCCTTGGTCGGAAAGGGTGACTTGATCATTTCGGATGAGCTCAACCACGCCTCAATCAGATTTGGAGCTCGTCTGTCTGGCGCATCCATCGGCATGTTCAAGCACAATGACATGAAGGATCTGGAGATGCGGCTGCGGGAAGCCATTTCTCAAGGCCAGCCACGTACGCACAGACCCTGGAAGAAGATCTTGGTGGTCGTCGAAGGACTCTACTCCATGGAGGGCTCTATGTGCAATTTGCCGGGTCTCATTGCCCTCAAGCGGCGGTACAAGTTCCACCTTTTCGTCGACGAGGCCCATTCCATCGGAGCCATTGGCCCTCAGGGTAGGGGTGTCTGTGACTATTTCGGCGTCGATACGGCCGAGGTAGACATTCTCATGGGCACCCTCACCAAGTCATTTGGCGCCAACGGCGGTTACATCGCAGCCGATAAGGCCATGATTGACAAGCTTCGGGCCACCAATTCCGGCGTCTTCTACGGCGAGACCATTGCTCCTGCCGTTCTTGCCCAGATTTCCACGGCGCTGCGCATCATCAATGGCGAGCTTATTCCTGGACAGGGTGAAGAGCGGTTGCAGCGATTGGCCTTCAATTCGCGATATCTGCGTCTCGGATTGAAGCGTCTTGGCTTTATAGTGTATGGCCACGATGATTCGCCGATCATTCCTCTTCTCCTTTTCAACCCTGCGAAGATGCCCGCCTTTTCACACGAGATGTTGAGACGCAAGATCTCCGTCGTCGTCGTTGGATATCCTGCCACCCCATTGGTGTCGTCCCGGGCGCGTTTCTGTGTCTCCGCCGCGCATACCAAGGAGGACCTTGACCGGGTCCTCACTGCCTGCGACGAGATTGGCAATGTGTTGCAGCTCAAGTTTTCCACGGGCATTGCGGGCGGTGCCGTCCCTTCTGATGACATGGTCCCTCCCCCCGAAAAAGAAATCGAATGGCGCCGCCAACAGGCGGCGAAGATCACTCCTCCTCGTTGGCGGTTAGAAGATGTCATCAAACGAGGGACACAGGATGCCAAAATCCCCCTGTGCTGATGAGAATCTATCAAGTCAGGCGAATTTGGAGTCGGGTCCAGTATCATCATATCCGAGACTTGGTTAGTGCTGGTCATGCCGTGTCGCTCGCTGTTCGCTTGAGATAATAATGTCGATTGATCCGTCTGTTCCGCGTTTCCCCACCCTCTATTTTCTCTTTGGCGCATACGAGGCGTCATATACTCGGAGAGTCAAAAGGGAGGAAGAATTAAATTTGATGACTCGCCAGGGGGAAAAAAAGTCCTTTTTTTTCTTTTCCTCGAATGGCCACGCCGTCACGCCCCATCGATATGTACCTTAACCAACCTCTGACCTCGACGATGGCCCAGCACTTTATAGGATGAGGACCACCGAGAGGGATAGCAACTTACATTCTCCTACCTGTTGATGTTGATACAGTTGCCAAACTTTCTTCGCAGGGCGTCAAGATTGCTCTGCAAGACTGAAGGCCGTGTCTCGACTCAACAGGCCATTTGATTAACGTTTTACTGTGTTTATAATTAGATGAATGTCAATATATCTTTATGTGATCATTGAAACACTACTGACTATAGTGTAGCAACGGCGAAATACATATATCTTATATGATCTGCGTTACGCTGGGGTGTGCTTGCTAATCATGACAAGTCTGGATCAGATTTCGCAAAAAAAAGAAAGAAAGAAAGAAAGAAAAGAGATGAAACTAGAATTGAACCCAGAACACCGTGGATGTATAGTATATCCCCGATGGGAACCATGCAAGTTGAAATGCGCATGTCTGTCTATGCGTCGGTTGATATCAAATAAGCTTAATGAAAATGAAGAGCAACAGGGGAAAAAAAAGAATCTAAGTTAGAAGAAAATGCAAGGTATCATGAGTCGTAAGGAACAGTGTGTTCCTGATGCAAAAAAAAAAGCAGACAATGATTCATCTGATTTAAACTGTGCCATAGTTCTCGCGAGCATCAACCAAGAGTGATTGAGTTTCCTGGGTAGGACGTCGCTCAGGCGAGTCGGAAGGGATCCAGCCTCTCATCCAGCCGCGGACGTGCTTCCAGCGACGGCCGCGAGGCTGTTTAGCAAGGGCGTCATTGTCGTCGACAGCCTCGTCAAAGACGCAGTCGGATGAGCTGTCGTCGTCTTCGTCGTTGGAGCCATACATGAGGAACTGCACGCCCATGAAGCCGTCGAGGCCGAGCACGCCAGCAGCGCCGAGGAAAAAGGGGGTGGTGCGCATCAGCCAGTCGAGGTGGTCGTTGCCGTGGGAGTCGGCCCAGCCGCCACCGCCGTAGGGCGGGAAGTCGGACCAGGCGTTAGGGTTTGTGAGCAGGGAGGCGGAGTAGAAGAAGTTCCCGCAGAAAGCGGCCATGAAGAGTAGAGGCGACAGGCCCGAGGTGCTCTTGCGGCAGTAGTTCTTATAGAGCTGAGGGGGCCGCGAGCCGAGGTATAGGATGGTCGAAAACCATGAAACAATGCGTCCGACAAGCTCGCTGGTAGACATGGGTGCTGCTGCTGCTGTGACAACGGAGGTTGGCTCAATTGGGGCGGCCTGGGCGGCCTGGGCGAGCATCGCACACAGCATCGATGCCAGGAGGAGGGTTCGTGGAGACGACGCGCCGGGGAGAAGCGATGCACCACGGGATCCCGAACGAGTGATTGTCCGGCGGCCAGGGGAGCCAACTTTCTCGTTGGAATACGACCGAGACTGGTTGTACGGAGAAGACGCGGGGGCCACTTCTCTGGCGTCCTTGGCCCCGTCGCTCACGGCCTTGGGCTCGGAGCGGTCGGCGGGAGGCAGTCGGGAAGTAAAATCGTCAGAGCCATCGTCGGACAAAGCCAGCCCGTCGAGAACATTGCTTGTGTTCGGTCCCGAGGAAGGGTGGTGGGCAAGATGACCGGGGTATCCTGCCTCACGTGAGGGCTTGTAGTGGGTGTACCAGAAGAACTGCAGGACGAGGATCACGTCGACGAAGACATAGTACCCAGCGATCACAACCTGCCAGCCCGCCTGACGGGTAAGCAAGGCACCGACCAGGTTGGTTGTATCACCGAGGCACCACTCGACGAGAAAAAACAGCGACAGGCCCGAGGTAGACTGCAGAGCATAATTCTTGTAGATCTGGGGTAACTGGGCGAACAGCCATGACACGATGCTCAGCGTGCCCAGTAGCGACGAGAGCAGACCTAGCGGCGAGGGCAGACATATATGCAGGTAGGACGAAATGGCGGTCAACAGCGGCGATGAGGGCTCGCAATGGGCAGGCAGCGCAGCGGGGAGGACGAAATGTATTAAGGGAGGGGGCATCTCGGTTTGTCGGTGTGTGTGTGTGTGTCTGTATCTGTATCTGTGGTGTGTTGTCTGCTGGTAACAGTCTTTCAACAAAGTAGATTGATTCCTAGGAATAAGAGAGAAGAGCACAGGAAAGAGAAAAGAGGAGAAGAGACAGAGATAGGGATGAAGTCAAGGAGAGTCCCTCCCTCTCCTCTCCTGCTGCCTGTGATAAGCGATCTACGGTCACGCTGCCTGCCTGCGTGACTCGGGCGCTGATAGACTAGTGATAACGCCCCGGGCGTCCATAGGCTATTCCCTATTTGTCATTTACTTAACGCGATTAATAGTTGGCACTTGGCCTGCCTGAGGTATCTCCTGACTGACTTGATAACTGGTAGTTACCTTAGTAGCTAACTACCTAAGTTTTCTCCTGTTAGTCAGTTATGACTCTCTACTCTTCCAATCTCATCTCAGCTCACAAGGCTACGGAGTCCTCCGTACTCTCCATAAACCCTGTATCTCCACCGGACACCGAGATCGGTGGAGACGCTATTATCATCGACCTACAGGCCAATAAGACATACTACATTGCTTGATTTGTGACTCATCGATCTGCTCATTCGAATTCCACCCGGATTAGGCGGTAGTAGTACAAGAATAGCTAACTAAGGAGTACAAAATAGATGCTGCTACATACATAAACAAGTCCTTTTTCTACAGCTAAAACATCCCTGCAACCCAGATCGCAGCCACTGCCATCCCCGCACCCACCCACCCCCTGCCCTTCCCTCCGTCTCGCGTTGCGCCTCCCCCAGCCAGGATGTCGAATGCGTTGCCGCTGCCACCGAAGCCTTGCGTTTCGTCTGATCCAGGCGCCGAGTGGGTCGTGCTGGTTGCGGTTAGGTCGGACATGGGTTGAAGTATTGAAGTTGACGGTTTTCCCGTATTTGTCGCGTGCATCGTGGTACTCGTCACGGTCGAATCCGAGAGGCAAGTGTCTGTCGGTGAAACCGCTTGTGTTGTCGCTGGTGGTCTGTACTCATAAAGCGTGGATGCCATCGATGTCGAAGGAGTCAATGATGACTCTGTAGGCTCCGAGGGGAAAGAGGAGGAGGTAGTCGTGGTAATTATCGTGGTGGGTGGTGGTGGTGGTGGTGGTGATGGTGATGGCGGTGTCGGCATCCTCGACAGACGACCTTCTGTTTGGGTACCGGCGAGAGCCTTTGGCGAAGCCACCGCGTTGCCAGGGCACACTGTTGAGACTCCAAGTCCCCGGAAGAAGAGCCCGATCAGCGTGTCTTCCCCCACCTCGCTGCCTGCACAGGTCTGGTTGAGCGTCGTCGCTGTGGATTGAAGTCCCTCGATGCATGCTGCGGAACAGGGTCGGCGGCCTTGGTCAAAGTCTTCGGCCGCGCAGCCTGGAATCTCGGAGTTCCAGGTGCTTGTGCAGAGTGGAGGAAAGCCTGCAATGGCCTGGAATTGGGATAGCGAGACGGCTAACGTATGGTGCGCGTGAAACCAAAGCAGGAAAGTGCCTGCCTGCCATGTCGGACGCATTGTGTAGCCTTCTTTTTCGGTTCTTCGAACATTCAACATTATACAATAATATCCGCATCAAAAGGTAAACTAATACTCACGCTGATATGGATCCGTCAAAATCAGTTGCAGACAGACCTTGTCCTATGATGGATGTCCAACAATTCCACCTAATGAAAAAAAACGGGGGAAAAAAAAATGATATGGTAAATATACTATCTAGACGGCCAGCGTCTTTAATCAGAATAGATACCCAGCACAGCACTAGGCAATTGAAAGGGGGGGGGAGGAAGAAACTACAGCCTTTCTCTCAAGCCCACAGAGCCCTAACCAGCCCTTTGTAGGTGAGGAATCCTGGTGGCGGGATATCCCCCTCTCCATCGAAAGGGCAGGGTTTCCAAGCCTCCCCTCCAAAAGAGTCGATCATGGTGTTCTCTTAACTCCTTACGGCGATCAGAATGTTGTCTCACATTGTACAAGTATAGTAAGGTTGATTCTGTAGTCACCCTGTTTCTTTGCACGGAATACTCCGTATAGAGGTGGCCTTAATCAATGGCTATATTGATTGCGTATTTGCACGCTGGAAAAGACTACCTTGTCCCTTCCTCCCTTGCTCGGGTTCACTGGCATAGGTCGACCCGATCCCTTGATAATACGAGTGTACACGCTGTTTTTAAATGCTAGAAACAAAGGCCAAAAGTAATATTCGATACTACTACCTAGCTACCAGAGGATAGCCATGTATGTATGAAGAAATAGAATAGGGGAAAATGAAATATGCACCAGGGTATAACAAGGTAAGGGAAAAAGGCAGAAAGAAAGGTTTAACGATGAAAAGCAGGCGACCGGCAGATCGGACGAACGAGATGGTGCACTGTTTCTTAATCGAGGATATACTGACGAGAAGCACGATAGAGGACAGGAGTAGGGGGGGGTGAGGTGGCAGGAAAACAGGGGAATAATGCCTGGGAGGCTAAGAAGTGGAAAAAAAATCAAAAGACTCCCTTTCAAAAAAAGAAAGGAAAGAAAATAAAATATATAGTATCGCTCGCGATGACGTTGATGCTCTGCAAATGCGACCAGATTTGGTCAATAATGATTGTAAGGATCAAGGAAAGGACAAAAGGGTCGGGCAAAAGCAAAAGATGGAGAAAGAAGAAGGCAAGGAGTGTAACAAGACCAGCTCGGAATTATGCGTCCGGCACATGCATTTGAGAAGATTTCCCCCCCTAAGTTTCTCGAGGCCAAAAGAAAAATAATCGTTTCTCGTCATATCCCACCGGTTTCTGAAACTAGAGCCCAGAGAGATTCTCACGACTTGGAATTCCGGTTAAGTCGACGACCGTGTTGAAGCTTCCGCGATAGCCAGTCAACAAGCATCTCGTCAAGCTGGCCTGTCATTTCTGTCAATCGTTTGGTCTCCTCCTTGAAGAGACTGCCACTGATTGGATGATCGGGGCCTGCAGGCGGAACGTTCGACTTGTCGTGCACAATGATAAATAGATCACGGATATCATTCTCATCGTCCAGGTACGACCGGAGGCTCGCATCGTTCCAACTGGGAACTCTAGCCGAAACGGATGTAGCAGATGCAGGGGTATCACCACGTAGTTTCGTGATGCTGTTGGCCGCGTCTGGAGACAGCGGTGGGGAAATGGGTGATATAGAGCGCTCTTCCTGCGAGGAGTTATCAAGCACCAATCCTGGGAGCCCACTGGGCCCATGAGGTTCCAAAGGTGATACAGGAGCTGTGGAGTCGGAGCCACGACCCTGATACCCCAAATTGATCTGGGGCTGAAACCTCTCCGGTGGAGATGCCACAGAGGGCTGGGATAATGCTGGCTGTTCAAACGAATCCTGACGAGGCCTATTTGCCATTTCACTCGAGCTCTCCTCAGTAGGTTGGGTAAGAGACTCCTTGGAGTCTGAAGAGGACGAAGAGCGAGTTTTTATAAGACTCCTCCGATCAGCAACAGCCGCCGTCTCGAGAACCTCGTCAACAGAGGTCCGCATTCGAGGGGATTCTGAACTACCATCAGTTTCTTGAGACATGACTCGGCGGATTGAATGGTCAGCATTCGGCTCCGGAATCGAAGCCGTATTCCCGACTGCCTCGATAGGCGAGACTGCTGATTCTGGCTGTGAATCAGATTTGGAAAGCGATTTATCTCCTGGTGCCTGTTTCTGTAATTTGCTGGATTGGCGTTGAGGCGCCGAGGATTTCGCATTTCGCGTCTCCTGGGACAGGGAATCCAGTGAGGTTTTGGGCTGGGAAACAAGGGTATCGCTTGAAAGTCTCTCCGTAGGCTCTTCGGTCTCATCATCGGCAGTCTTGCTCTTCTTGTCTTTGCGTTTGAAAAGCCCGCTGAGCATCCCCGATTTCTTGTCTTTGCGTTTCTTGTCTTCTTTGAGCCGGTCGTTAAAATTAAGACCTTTTTCACCAGTCTCGAAACTTCCACGGCCCTGGAAGGACCGGTCAGTATTGCTTCTCGAAACCGGATAGTGAGAAAGGGCCTTTACCTCTCTTGCATCATTAGCAAGTGAGCCGCTGCTGACTTCATCACGCAGAAGGTTCGGAGTCAAAGAGATTTTTTTAGTCTCGACTGTATCATCCTTGAAGAAAGAGTCTGTGTTTCTCACAGTGCCATTTCTGGATCTGCTAACTGTAGGTTCCGCTGAAACGGCGATATTAGTCTCCGCTTTCTTTTCTTTAAGGGGGGGCTGGCCTGATGGGAATAAGGATGTAAAACTCACTTGGCGATTCAAAGATCTCCTCACTAGTTCTCTCGGCGCCTGCACTATCGGAATCTTGAGTTTCAATGGTCTCCAGTTCCTCGGTCTGTTTTTCTCGAAGAGGCTTAGGCCTCAGAGGCTCAACCACGATATTCTCGTCCTGACTCTCATGAGCATCCTGGTCCTCTTGGACTTCGTCATCGTCGTCGTTGAAATAGTCATGGCCTTCAAGTTCCTCGTCCGAGGAGTATTCAACATCCGATGCTTCAATGTATGTTGGTGATGTGAATGTCACCGTTTTCGCATTCCTTCGACGCATCGCCTTTTTCAAAGGGTTCTTTGATTTTTCCGGGTTATCACCGAGCATTGTGGCCGAAAGCTTGTGCGTCTTAGTTTTGTTCTCCATACACGCCTATACTCCTTCGGGGCTTACATCAATGTTCCGGTGTTTGTTCAATCTTGCCAGTCTCTCAGTTGGTGTTTCAATATGCTCGGCAGGCAAATAACCTGTATCTTGTCAGATGGATCGTTTTGACAAGTAAAGCCAAATGGGGACCTACCAATACTGCCATCCTTTACGACACGTACAAGCCACCAGTAGCTATTACTATCGTCAAGAAGGACCATGGTATCTCCCTTTGCCGCATTTGCCTGCCCTTCAACCGTCGCGACAAAGTTGTGAAGCGCATAAACAAATTCGAAATCAATGTCCTCTGAATACGGTCAGCCATTTTGCCCAACAGCACAGCGGATATACTATTTTTGATAGAAATAAGTGGGTCACGAAGGGAACACAGACCGTCATCGATTGATGGTGAGCTGGAGATCTTGTCCATCATATCATCGTCCATGAGGTCGTCGCATTCACCGTCGGCAAGATCGCCTTCTTCAGTAGTAAGGTTCTCGTTCTCGTACTGAGAATCGCGACCATCATTTTCCCCGGTATCAGCCTCTAACTCGTCTGGCTCGTCATAGATATCTATGCCATCTGGACGCTCCTCCTCGTTCTCATCATCCGATCCGGGCAGAATCTCGACCTGTGAGTCTTTCTCAGCACGCTGAAGAGACTTCTCCTGATGAGGCGCAGGCCGGCCGGTTCCTAGAGGCGCTGGCTGCGTCGGCTGTCGTGAGTGATCTTGGGCAGATGGTGACTTTTGGTTTTGGAGATCGAGCGTATCTACCATGCTTCAGTCAGCAACACGCCGACTACCCCTTCGGTCTTCCACAGTCTCAATCGACAGCAGCACCTACCGGCCCGAATCATTTGAGGTCGCGTCATAGTTCCGGTGTGTTAAATGGTGACGAGTGCAGGGCAGCCGATAGGGAGCGAATCGAACGACAAACACCGTGGAAGAAAAAGAAGCGCCAGGCTAAGCTATATTCCCATCAAGACACCAAATAAAACCTCCAGATAGTAATGAAAGGGTGTAAAAAGAACGGAAAAATAAACACGCCAATGCCGGCCTGGTCAAGGAGAGAGTTCGCAGGTGGGAAGACTAGAGAAACGACCAAAGTGTTCTCCTGAGTAGCCCGGGTAGAGAAGAAAGGAAATGGTAACTCCCAGAGCGACTGTAAGGCTTATATGAAACAGAAGATTAACGACAACAGCTGCGACCAACAGGGCACAATTGCAAAGCCAGCTGGACTCACAATACCCAAGGTATCCCCGGACTTAGGCCAGACAAAAGGAGGTCCTTCATACAAACGCCCCTTGCGCGCGCCTGTATCAGCCCCTGGGGCTTGGGGCTGATGCTGCGGGTAGCTGGCCAATAGCCGTGGCTGTGGCGTCTACAGCACTTAGGGCATAGGGCTTTCCTATAGGGTCCAATGAATCCACTTCTAAACGTCACACTTCTGGGTCCGGTCTACGAATGAGGTTAAGCGCCCGGTCTGTGGACTCTGTGGACTGACGATCGATCATCCCCGCTGCCTGCTATTGTAAGCTCCGTCATCACCCGAGGATCTTCCCCCCCCCCCAAAATCTCGTCCTCCCATCAGAAAGACCTTTTTTTTTTCGCATTCCTGCCGTGCAGACTGGGGCACAGTCGACATACTTGGCTACGTCAAGGCTGCTTTTCCCTCAAGCCTAGTGAATTGTGCAGGGACCCCAGCCCTTGCCACCTCTACAGCATATATACTTCGTTAACCTCGTATCGCCGTGTCACCCCAAGTAGCGACACTCCGTATTGCTCGACTTTGGGTGAATGATAGGATCCCCATTTCGCACACCTTCATCGACGATATTGAATAAGATCAAGAGAAGAGGTTACTGGGTCCGTGTATGATCTAAATGCATACAAGCGTTACACTGGTCTTTGCTTCGGAGGTCGTATCTCACTCTTGGGGAGGGCATGGCGCAAACACAGAGGAATGGATTGGCAGGCTTGAGAATTGATGGGAAATCCTTTCATCACTTGCAACGGTCTGGATGGTCTGGGGATGGTCGAGATAAGAGAACGGCGGTGGGCGAGGGGGATGGTGTCGAAGGCGACCGTACCACTATCTCTCAAGACTATGACGCACACCGTCGCGGTACTGATGAAGACAGCAGTGTATTGAATGATTTGCATTCAGCGACACCGCCAATATCGGTTCCTCGCCCCGGCGACCAGCCGACTAGTGAATACCTCGATTTTCCACACAAACCGGAGGAGGTTCAAGCATCGCCATTCGATAGCTTCCTTCACCATCGGCGCCGGTCCATCAGCATCAACGCTGAAGCCAATATTGAATCTGGTCGACATCACTCTCTTGAAGAACCCTTACACAGCACAGAGGCCAAAGCCCGAGTGTCTCTCAAACCACGATTACGGACTTCAGGTCTAAGGCATGCGTTTTCCCAGGACCGTTACGCGTGTGACAACCGCGAGAATTATGCCTGGGTTTCTAGCCCCAGAAGGCCTCAGAATCAACGATTCTTGCCCACTGGATATTCTCGTACCAGTTGCCTTGCGAGTCCTGAAGATGACGTCTCGATTGGAAGTGATCTCGAGCGGTTCACATCGCTCGCGTCCCTATCCACTGCCTCTCCACTGAATGAAGAACCGCAGACCCCTCCCCAAAGCGCCAGCGAACACTTGATGTCACCATTCTGTGCGGTTTCTCCCACCCAACAATCGGCATTGTTAGAAGGCCATAATTCTTGGTCCGCCGGGGCCATCACACCCTTTGGGAGCAAGCCCCGCAGCCGATACGGAAGCCTCAGGGGCACATCACGTCGCTCCACTGCCTCAAGTGGCAAGTCACCGGCGAGTACATTCTTGTCAATGTGGAATGGGCAAGACGAGCATGCCTCACAGCCAGATGACGAGGGTCAGATGGTCGGTACCGATTACGTTTTGGGGAAGCAGATTGGCTTTGGAGGATTTAGTACGGTCAAGGAAGCTTACAAAGTCGAGGGAACCGGCGAAACAAGACGGCTGGCCGTCAAAATCGTCAGGAAGCACGTTACGGGGAAAAGCGAGCGGGAAAACGATCAGGTGCAGGCAGAGTTCGACCACGAGGTTCGGGTCTGGCGCTATCTCAACCACTCTCATGTGCTAGCACTTGATGCGGTCTACGAAACGGATTATGCAACGTTTTGCTTCACCAAACTGGCCATTGGAGGAACGCTCTTCGATTTGATCCGGCAGAACCGCCAAGGACTAGAGCTAACCCTGGCGAAGAAATACACATACCAGTTGGCGTGTGCTCTGCGCTATTTGCATGAAGACGCTCGTGTTGTACACAGAGACATCAAACTTGAAAACTGTCTCCTCGATCCCGTCACTGCAGCTGACGGTACCAAATCGTCGAACCTGGTGCTTTGCGATTTTGGAATGGCCGAATGGATGACTACAGATAATGGATGCAGTTCACTGGACCCCTATGAGAATGCAGCTGACAGACCGCCCCCGAAGACCATCGGGCCTTCTGATACAAGCACCAGCATTGCAGGCAGCCTCGAATATGCGTCCCCAGAACTTCTTTCCTCGACCAGTAGCATCATCCACCCAGCCGTCGACATCTGGGCGTTCGGAGTTATTGTGTTTACGATCGTTGTCGGTTCCAGACCATTCCAAGACCCATTCGCTCCGCGCATCCAGAGTAACATTCTGAGCGGGAACTGGGATCACTCTGCGGTCCTAGGGGATACCGAGGACCCAGAAGTCCGTCAAGGCCGGAAAGCCGCACTGGAACTTATCAAAGGCTGTCTTGAAATGGAAGTCGATCGTCGATGGACAATCCGTCGGATCTTAGCCTCGGAGTGGCTTCGAGGCCATGCTGAAAATCCTGACGACAACCCCAGCAATACAGTTTGGAGGTTGTGAACATTCTTCCCTCTCTTGAACGGGATGAGATCTCCTGTGGAGGTCTTCTCTTTTTCCACCTCGGAATTATACCTTTTCTCTTTTTTTTCCCCTTCGGGTTTGAGCATTATATTAGTATGAGCGATTTTGAAATGGGCATGTGGTGCACAGCTCTGGTGATGATCATATCCCAAGTGCTTTTGCACCCAAAAACACAAGCACTGGTTGAGCAGGACTCATCATCAATGATACCCTCTTTCTTATTTTGTTTTTATTGTCTTCGACGGTTTTCTCTGGGAATTTTTGCGTGACAACATCGGGTTCAAGGCGGGCTATCTACATTATAGCGAGAGGGGGGGGGGGGGTCTTTTCAAGCGGTAATAAGATGGCGTTGGTTCGTTAAGTATTCTTTTTATCATTCAAGATCTTTTCCCCCCTATCTTTCCCACTCTTGCCATGTCTTCCTCTGCTTCGGTATTCTCGGTTTCTCTCCGTTCATTATGAGTGTTTAAACGAAGCATAATTGAATATATAAAGCACGAAACAAGTCTCTCATTCGTACTTCTTCGATATAAGGATGTAGGATAACAAACGATTCTTTTACCAATGAATTTTCATACTGAGGATAGAAGCCGTGGAGTACAAAATATATTGTTGATGACCATGTTTAATATACAAGAGCTGAAGAAATAAAAAAGAGCTAGAAGAGGATATCCTTTCAACACCATCACTACCAGAGTCTGTTCTCCGGCAGAACCTTCTCCTTCCTGCTGCCCGTGGCAGCCTTGCGCTCTGCCGGCGAGCGGAAGAACAGACTGGGGCTCTCCATGGGCTTGAGGAGATGGCTAAGGTACCCGCGATGTGCCGGGTCACGATAATATTCGATGTCCTTACGGCCGGTCGGGTCCGGCAGACGATAGCGGAAGCCCATCTCCTGCATGATCTTGGACTCGGTCAGCTCCTCCTCCACGCCGGCAGCCTTGTAAAGAGCCTCGCTGCCGCTCTTCAGGTCCCAGGCGGTCGAGACGAAGGGATGTGTCTCCCTTTTGAGAATACGCGCAATCGACGAGCGAGTGTAGTACCGGGTCGTTACGGAGCCGCCGGCGGTCTCGATGGCGGCGATGGCGGACTCGGACACGCGAGAAACAACCAGGTGGATGGGCTGCTTGAGAACACCCTCGCCTCCCCGACCCAGCACCTTAACGCCATCCTTGACTTGATGGATGCAGCGCGACTGGACCAGTTCACGTACCGTGATCGGACGGGTTGGGTCGATCCGGCCCTGGTCGATCCATTCTTGAATCCGGTCGAGGTTCACGGGTGCCATATCCACAGACAGCCTATTGAAATCATCAGTGGGATTTGTTTCTTTTCTTTCTTTTTTTTTCATAACACACCCTCAAGGAGAGAGGAGGAAAGAATCATACACGTTCTTGAAACCGCGCTCGCCATGGACAATAATCTCTGGCGTCTGCCCACCGTTGAAGTTTGCAGGCACCTTCCCATGCTGGCCCTGACCTTTGTGACCTCTTCCCGAGGTTTTTCCCTTCCCCGAGGCCGGACCTCGACCCCGTCGGATCCTCTTGCTGTATGCCCCGGGCGTATCGGAGAGCGAGGCTAGAATGTGGGCATGGCGGCTCTGCTGGTGCAATTGGGGCAGCAGGAAGGATAGGGGCGAGAAAGCCGCCTGCACGGGCTTTGAGACCAACTGTTGCAGCTGCGCAGGCAGCACCGAAATCCGCGGAGGCATCGTGGTTGTGTCTGGGTGTGGTTTCGCCTTTTCCCGGCTACGCAGCAAAGCACTCGGGCTGGAAAAGGCCCTGCGTTTGAGCGCCGCGGAAAAACCGGCGCCGATGTGATCACGTGATATCACCGTTAGTACCAATTACCAACTACTTCCTAAACTTCCTAAACTTCCAAGTACGCTCCGTAGTCTACCAACTAAAAAGAAATCAACCAACCACGAATACTTGCAGTAAGGCAGTGTCCTTAACTTCATACCGAGCACATAAGTACCGCGTCGCCAATAGCCTAGTCACCAAGTCCACGTACTCCGTCATCCAGGTCGTCCCCTGAACTACCTCCTTGGTTACACAGTCAATGTCTCCCTTGCACTATGCAGCTGATCTAGGAATCCCGGGTCTACTCTTTCCTGTTGATCAGCACTACTCCATATTGACGGGAGTGTAATATGCAGGATCTGACGGAAATGCAAACCAACGATGGCCACAGTACGGATACTGCTGTTCAGACCTACCAAGGAGATGGATGGTTTTCTCTGCTTGAACTCTTCGATTCTTCCAAGAAAAGCAACAAACCCTGCAACAACCATAAGCACAGCCATAAGCACCAAGATGGGAGATACCCCAAGCATAGCGGGCTAGTTGAACGACCAAGTTAATGATAGGAGACAACTTCATGGATCCCCATGTGCCTGGTTGATTGGGCGGAATCTTAGGTTGGCCCTAAGAGTCGACTAGAACTGAGCAAACCTTGAACTAGCACTGTTCCTTGTAATCGGGTAGCGAAGGATAACTTACAGCATGGTGATGAGTAACGTATAGCTCATTATTGGGTCAGGAGTACTAGTAGTAGATACTAGTGGTAGATACTAGTAGTACTGGATGGTAGAACTTTAATATAGTAGTTGTATAACTAGTGAGTAGTAGTAGTCGTGGTAGTTGTACCTAAGTATAGATGTTGAACGCCAAAAAAATGCAGATGCAAATGCCACTTATGCTACTGAAGCAACGATCCCCCCTATTGTATCACTCTATAGAACACCAGACATGCAGTCATAACAGTAATAGTGAAAACATTGAATAAGGAGAAAAAAAAGGGGAGAAGAAGTAGAAGAGGAAGATGAAGAAGAAGAAGGAAAAGAAGAAGGTATGTACATCATTGCTCGTATCAAGGATAGCTCGGTGAGTTGTGAAACACGGGCTGGAGGAATTGCCCCTGAGGTGCTGACCCTGGGACTGGTCCGGGCGCTGTGGCTGAGCCCAGGGCTGAGACTGGGCCCGACCCCGAGGTAGGCCAGACATCTTGCACATACGGCAGGAGACCCGTCTTACGTTCGGCAGTCTTGCCCAGGGGCTGGTAGTGCATGTGATCAAAGGGGATGCTGCGCTGCTGTAGTAGGGAACCCGAGGGTGGAGGGATCAACAGGGTGTTGACAGCACGGACGGGCCGGTAAGGGGAGTTGCGGTTCGCGAGGAAGAAGGACGGGGAGAGGTGCATCTGTGGCGTATGGACGGAGTACGCTGACACAGCGGGGGAAGTCGTCGTCGAGGGGACCCCAAAGGGGCTACTGTTAAGTCGGTTCGGGTCCGGTAGCGAGACGGGCGTGCTGTACAACCCGCTAGTCACTGGCGGGTGCGTCCATGTGGCCTGCGGGGTAGTAAAGGCGGCAGCCGCCGCGGTCGTCATGGGACGAGTAGGAGGGACAGCTGACGGAGGAGGGACTGGAAGATGCGGTACAGTGGTTGTCGCCGGGAGAGGCGGTGGATTGGGTCGCGGGAGGCGTGGCACAACGCTTGCCATCGGAACGTGGGATGATGGAAGAGACGTTGGGAGGGAATTTTGGGCGAGAACGGGAGGGAGAGTGGGGATACTACCCAGAGTAGAGGCCGCTGAAGAAGAAGAGGAGGATGGCGGGAGGGTGGGATGATTGTTGGACATCATGATCTTCTTGGCCGGCTGCTCGTCCATCTGATACTCGTCTCGGCTGCGTTTGCGGTAGGAGTTGATGGAAGGCGGAGCAATCTCGCTGGGGAGATACGGGGGAGGAACCCCATTGTTGAAAGGCATGTTCCAGTGACTCGGAGCAACCAGGGGTGCCGAAGCTGGCGGGGACGGCAGTTTCGACGAAGGCGAGACGGGCTGCGTGCGAGTGGGAGGAAGCAGACTCGCAGATGGGATCTGGAGAGGCGGAGCAGTCGGGCTGCGCCGGTCGTTGAGAGGCACCCGGGACGCACGGGTGAAGTAGTCGGCGAACAAGCCAAGTTTGGCGTGCCAGGCGGACCACTCCTCTTTGGAGACGAACAGATTGTAGCGGACATTGCTGAGAAACTCGACCTCCATGACATGGATTTCTTGGACGGAAATGCCTGAGACTTCGGCCCATGTTTTATTGGTGTAGGTATTGTCGTCGAGAACTGACAGGTTAGCTTTTGATTCCTACTTCTTTTTAAGAGAATGAGAACCTTGACTCACACTTATTTCCCAGCATCAATGCTATGGTCATCAATCGAAACTCACTGCCCTTCTTGCCCTTGACGCCCGGATTGAACTTTTTCAAGCGATAGACGAACAAGAGGGCCAGAAGGATGACATTCTGGCTCACCTGGGTGGTTGACAGGATGGTGGTGACCCATTTTTGAAAGCCAATGGTGGGGAAGGCTTCAGGGACAAGGGCGAGGGCCAGATGAGAGCGGTCTTCGATAGCCTTGAGCTTGGTAGTTTTCTCAAACCAGAACAGACAGGTCATCTATTCACTTGTTAGCTCATCTGTCTCTCTCTCCCTCTATCCAATTGATTGTGATCGACCTACCTGAGCGGCAAATTCGGCCAGACTGCCCTTGGTATCGTTGATGGACGAAGGAATCTGCAGGTAAGCTGCCACGGAGCTCTGCGTCGACTTGACCGGAACGGCGGTGTCTCTGGTTGACGGACCAGCCGCCTGGGAAGCAGATACCATGGCTGCTTTACCTGTCGATGATGATGATGATGATGATGATGTTGTTGTTGTTGTCGGGGTCACTGTCGATCGAGCATTGACGTAGGCAGGAAGCTTGCCATAGGGCACGGTGGAGGAGGTACCGGTTAGCTTGGCGCCATAATTAGTTGTCGTTGTTGTCGAAGGCATGAAGCTGTATGCTAGACCATTCATCTCGTTTGGAGGCGTTGGCAGACCGTCCCGTAAGGGAGCCGCAGTCCACCTGGAGGGACAATCGCCCGTTGTGGTCTTTGGAGGAAGCACGTCAGGGTGGTAGAGGGCGGCGGGGACGGAAACGGGGACGGAGAGCGGATGCAGCAACGGGTTGAGAACGAGATTTGACGGCATCAGGACAGAGAGAAGTGTTCGATGTAGAGCGTAAGCGTGGGATGGTGAAAGAGGAGGAAACAATAGTAATTGGTGTCATGGAATACACATTTGACCCATGAGCCGATGAGGACCCGGCTCGAAGTATATAACGGAACAGCAGTAGTAACAAGTAGTAGTGGTGGTAGTGAGGAATTAACCAGCGTCAGACTGTCTATTAACCAACAGACAACGTTCTGTCTCTAGTTAATGGATTATAATAAGTCTGGCGAGGAATGAAGGAGCCAGCCAAGGAACAGGCGGGAATCACATCGTAGTAATAATACAACGGCGGAAGGTGAAGCCGGTGGACGCCCGGACTGGGACTGGAGACGGCACCACGACGACGGACCAGTGACCACTGGACGGTCCAGGACCCGTTCTGGGTGTAAGAGAAGGGAAGGGAGTGATGTCTGTGTGTGTGTGTGTGTATGTGTGTGTATGTTTCCCTCCTGGTTGAGCGGATGGGAGGATCCTCTTCGTCACTGGCTTCTTTTTTTTTTCTGACCAGGGATATATGAAGGGAACCGTGTTCAGACGATAGGAGCGAGGCCCAGCAGGGACCAGTAGGAGGGCAGCGCAGAGGAACCAGACAGTTTAGATGAATCTAAAATGGGGGATAAAAATCAAAAAGAAAAAATTAAATAAATAATAATTTATTTTTTTTTGAAAAAAAATATTAAAAAATAAAAATAAAATAAAAATAAAAATAAAAGCTAAAAAAAAGGCCCAAGAAGAATGAAATGAGGTCAAGACAGTTTATTCCTTCGTCTGAAGCGGAGCGATCATCTTTCTGGAGCACGACTAGTTGAGTTGAGCCAGGGTGTGGTAAAGACAGAGTTTGGATACAGAGTACTGTACGGAGTACAGAGTATTACAGAGTAGGTAGGTACTAGTTACATAACAGGTACCTAAGGTAGATAGAATAATTATTAAACTCATATATTATTAAATAGTATATATACTACATATTAGTACTACATAATATTCTACTACATATTTCTTCTATACTTGTATCCTAGGTAACCAGCTAGGAGGTACCTAAGGGAAGGACCTATGAGTATACTACCTCCTAGTAACCAGCAATACCATACAGGAAAGTAATGCATACGCAAGGTGGCTGTGACAGGATTCTTCCAGCAATGAGTAGTAAGACATTATTGGCCAAGGGTGTACCCTTGTGTATTATTTCCAAACAATACAACCCAGGATCCGCTAGCCTGTTGTGGATCGGTATGGTCCAGCAACTACCTGGTAGTATGTAGTAGTTCAGTATAGGTACCTAGGTACGGAGTACTACTCGGTACTACTAGGTGTCTAGGTACCTAGGTCTACCTGGTAGGTACTTAATAAGTACATTAATTACTACGCAAGTTTTGACGTAGGATGAGATGGATGTACTGATGGAAGAGCCGGAGAGTCAAAACCGGGTGCAATGCAAGTACGGAGTACCTACTCCGTAAACCTTAGGGACTCCGTAGAGTCCGTATGGGAAGTATGGATCTGTAAGACTACGGAGTAAGTACGGAGATGGTTTAGCGTCCTCTGTACAAAGAACTGGACTGTCGCTAACCAGTAACGGAGTACCTAAACTAACAACTAATCCTAACCAGTAATGGAGGTCCACACTCCACTGTTAGCGCTTAAGTGTTCACTCCGACTAAATATGTACTAGGTAGGTACCCTTAGTAGGTGACTTGCCTAGTAGTCAACCAGGTACTCCATAGGTGGTACTTGGTAGTACTTCCGAGGTCAAAAACTATGTAGTAAGTAACCCACACACCTTCCTTAACCAGGCCAGTCCTTGGCAACCCCCTCGGTCAGTCGGTCGCCTGCAATCGTCCAGCTGCGGGCTTGGCCCAAATGACCCACTAGATACTATGAGTAGGTAGGTAGTTATGTAGGATACTTTACTAGGTGGCTTTTGGACTTCTGATTCTTGGTCTTACGGAGTACATTCTCACTAAGTCTCAACCTATGTTATCGGTGATAGTCTTCAACTCTAGAGACTGACTACAAGTCCTCCTGTATACTTGTACCATACTACATACTACATACATAGTTCTTTAGTCTATAATGTATAGAGTAAGCAACCTACCCTGTAGTATTCCTTTTACCCATAATATTACTATGTACCTACCTACCTAGCAGTTAGTAGTTATAAGGTATGTAGAGGTAGTAGTCTCAGGAGTCTATCTTGATCGTCACTGTAATTTTGCTGCCTGAGGGCCGCGCGAATCACACGAATCCTTACGTCAGTCGCCAGAAGCTTCCCTGGTTCTGGATCGGACCGTGCGAGGTATTAGGAGTATACGGAGGGAGTAGGTACTTACTACAAGTACCTACATAATAATGTACTATTAATTAGGAGTGAGTAGTTACATAGTATGAACAAGTTATTAAGTTCAGCTACTCACTCGAATAGATTGCAGTAGTCATAATACAAATACTCCGGTAAGACTGACTCTACATACTACATATGTATTTAAGTGGAGATTAATAATGAAGATTTTCAGGTAAATAATAATAATAATAATATAATAATACTAATACTAATACTAATACTATAGTATAATATTATCTTTCCGGAATACTCGGACATTGACTACTATTTGGTACTAATTATTGCCACCACTTTATTCATCTCCATAGACTCCATACTACTACATACAGAGTTAGTTATCACTACTGTCTCATAATTAATGGAATCTTCTGCTGGATCAGCGTTCCACTCAGCCTCCACGGAATACTACATACATACGAGTTCTCCTTATAGAGAATTGCCAACAACGTAGTAATTCACTAACAATTGCTTAGTGAAATTGCTTAGTGAAACATATTAATGTCTACCCTCCTTGCTTATGTACCTCTCTTACTGAGTAATCATATAGTTATTAATCAGTATAATATTTACTTTGCTATTACTCTTTACTCAGAGTAGTTACTTACTTACTCTTACTGTTCTCTCGTATCATCACTCCACATTAGCGACCCCGCTGCAAACAGTCCGTGTCGCCTGCCACGCCTGGCCCACGCCACCGAATCCTATGACCCAGATGAGGCTTGAGGGTCGAGACAAGATGTTCCGTACGGAAGAAGCATGGTACGTTCGACCTGGTTATGATGGAGTAGCCAAGCGTTTGCATGAGCACGACTACGTAGTACGTACTCTACTTGAGTCCAGAGTCTCGACTCGACTCGACTCGACTCGACTCAAAGCCTTGGCTTGATAAAGATTCATTCTGTAAAATCTCTTTAGAATCCTATCTCTTTGGATGAATACTTATTCTGCTACCTCTTGACTTATCTATTGCTATTATGACTGCAGCGACTGTGCTACGGATCGTCCCAGTACAAAACTCTGACTGTGACCGAACTCTGTGACCGAGACATGACCCCCTGGTCGCGCAACCTTGCTCGGCTGAACATTGCCTCGCCTCGCAGACAATAATACGGAGTACACGAGTACAGCGGATGAGGTGAAGATGTACTAACTAGTTAGTAGGTATCTGGTCTGTACAGTTTTTGTAGTCTGTCCGTAGTCTGCCGTAGTCTGCCGTACTCTACTAGATGTACTTCGTAGTATCAGTAACTAGTTGCCTTCTAGTTATACGGAGTAGGTACTCTCTTGTTGATATTATTAGTGAATACTCGCAGTTAGCTGGACCTGCACCAAGTAGATATTCACATGCTTACGGTACGTAGACACTACATTTATATATCTGTCAACTATGCCGAGTTGTACTTCAGTCTTATATCATCAGTACCAAGCAATAGAAACCACAGCATAGAATAAGTACTATCCCCGTATCTCTATGTAGTAGCTACCTAGTTACCTAGGTAGTTAACTATCTGGTTAGTTCTCGTAGGTCCAACAATAGATGCCGAACAACTTCATTAGCCGACATCCACACCTCAACCAGACATTCTTGATAACTACTACTATTTATATGTAGTATAGCCATATAATTTAAAATATATTCCATATAATAAGAAATAATCAAACAATACTATCGTCGAGATACAATCAACTGTTAGTTAACTAGGTAATTGATAGCTCGTGTTATTGTTGTTGTTGTCACTCGGCAAAGTCACACCGACGCGCCCGAAACAGTCGGAATCTTCCAACCTTCCCTTTTCTTATCGCCAGGGAAGATTTTTTTGTCCGCCGAACGCTTCCGTAGGCGTAGGATTTGTGTCCGTCACGGATCCAAGACTTGGTCTACAAGGATAGACTCATAGTCTATTAGACTCTAGTCTATACAGACTCTTCTCTCCCCTCCTTTCTCCCTTCTTTCTTCCTGTACTCCCACACAATGGCTGGTGCGCTAGCAAACTGCTCAGCCCGCGCCGTCCGTGCCAGGCTGCCGGCCGCTGCCCCGGTCACTGCCTCCCCTTCGATGATGCAGCTCTCGTCGTTGTCGCGCAGGTCGCTCTCGACGCGATCCCTCACCTCCCCTGCTCTGCGCATCGCTCGTCGCCCCGGTTTCTCTGCTGCGCTCGCCCGCAGAACCTACGCCGACGCCTCGTCTGCGTCCTCCTCATCAACCCCGGCTCCTACCCCTACCCCTACCCCCAAACCGAAGAAGCGCTTCAGATTGCTGCGATGGACCTGGCGTTTGACTTGGCTGGGTGGTCTGGGTATGACCGGTGCGCTGGCTTACAGTATCTACTCGCTGCGTCACCCCGAGGAGCAGTTGGAGTCGGATCCGACCAAAAAGACCCTCGTCATTCTGGGTAGGCTCATCATCTATTTCATCAATACCGTTATATTGAGATTTTTTTTTCTTTCTTTCTAACTAATTAGGCACCGGATGGGGTGCGGTCTCCCTGTTGAAGAAGCTGGACACGGAAAACTACAATGTCGTGGTTATCTCGCCGCGTAATTACTTCCTCTTCACCCCCTTGTTGCCCTCGTGCACAACGGGTCTGATCGAGCACCGCTCCATCATGGAGCCGATCCGTAACATCCTGCGTCACAAGAAGGCCACCGTCAAGTTCTACGAGGCCGAGGCTACCAAGATCGACTATGAGAAGCGTGTTGTTCACATCTCCGATGACTCCGAGATCAAGGGCGACATGGCTCATAACGAAGTGCCCTTTGATATGCTTGTCGTCGGTGTCGGTGCTGAAAACGCTACTTTTGGTACTTCCTTTATCTTCCCTTTTTCTTTCTTTCTTTCTGGATCCTAATTTTTCAAGGCATTCCTGGTGTCCGTGAACACTCTTGCTTCCTGAAGGAAGTCGGTGACGCCCAGAAAATTCGCACTCGCATCATGGACTGCGTCGAGACCGCCATGTTCAAGGACCAGACCCCGGATGAGGTCAAGCGCCTGCTGCACATGGTTGTCGTTGGCGGTGGCCCCACGGGTGTCGAGTTCGCCGGTGAACTGCAGGACTTTTTCAACGATGATCTGAAGAAGTGGATTCCCGAGATCAAGGACAACTTCCATGTTACCTTGGTCGAGGCTCTTCCTAACGTATGCTGAACATTATTCCCCTTCGGTTTGTTCCCACTAAGATCTATAGGTTCTCCCCATGTTCTCCAAGCAACTGATCGACTACACCGAATCGACCTTCAAGGAGGAAGAAATCACGATCCGGGCCAAGACGATGGTCAAGAATGTGACGGACAAGTACATCGAGGCCGAGGTGACCAACCCCGACGGCAGCAAGGCGCTGGAGAAGATCCCCTACGGTCTGCTGGTCTGGGCGACGGGCAATGCGGTGCGCGGCGTGGTGCGCGACCTGATGAACCAGCTGCCCGCGCAGAAGACCTCGCGCCGTGGCCTGGCAGTCAACGAGTACCTGGTAGTCAACGGGACGGAGAACGTGTGGGCCGTCGGCGACTGCGCCGTGACCAACTACGCGCCCACCGCCCAGGTCGCGGGTCAGGAGGGAGCCTTCCTGGCGCGCCTGTTCAACACCATGGCCAAGACGGACACCATCGAAAAGGAACTCCACAAGCTGTCCTCCGCCCAGGCAGCCGCCAAAACCGACGACGAACGCAACGCCGTCTTCGACGAGATCCGCGAGCTCCAGAAGCAGCTCCGTCGCACCAAGCAGATCGGTCCCTTCCAGTACTCCCACCAGGGTAGTCTGGCCTATATCGGCAAGGAGCGCGCCGTCGCCGACATCTCCTGGCTGAGCGGCAACATCGCCTCCGGCGGTACCATGACCTATCTCTTCTGGCGGTCTGCCTACCTCAGCATGTGCTTTAGCTGTAAGCCCCCTCCCTTGTACTCTCCTCCAAGTCATTCTAAAAGTCTTGTCTCCTAACTAATTTACAGCTCGCAACCGTGTCCTCGTCGCCGTCGACTGGATCAAAGCCCGCCTGTTCGGCCGTGACGTCTCGCGGGAGTAAGAAAAAAAAAGAAGCATGCCTCGAACAACCTACGCCTTACAATGTTGGCTTCCTCTTCCTGTCCTGTCTCTCTCTGTTTTATCGTCTGATCTCCTTTGTGATCCTGTCCTGTGACATAGTGTTTATTGCGGAGGAAAAAAGAATGTAGCATAGATAGAATAGACCAGTAATTCAATACTCTTCAACACTAGATTATTACGCCAGAGATGACCTATTTTTATTTTGAACAGAGCGGACGTATTAATGATTTAATATAACTAGAAGACCCGACAAGTGTGACCTCCTCAAGTCAATCTAGAAAGGTAATAGTGAGAAATTTGGTTAGAATAAATTCCACCGACTCCTTTTCTCTTGAGCACGACCCGAAGCACCTGCTCCAAGAGTATGATTGCTGGCGTTGGCCCTAGGATCGAGCTGACGGATGCCCTCTATCTTCTGCAAGGCAAGCTCGAGCAGCTCCTTCTTGCGAATGACGTCCAGATGCTTGCGCACCCGGGGATCCTCGCGGGCGAACCGCTCGACCTCGGCGTCGGAGAGGTGGCGGCCGAGGCGGCCGTCCAGCTCGCGCGGGAAATTATAGTAGAATTCCGAGAGGAGCTCGACGTTGAGGAAGAGCACGGCCGTCGCGGTGAGCTTGTCGGCCACGGCGTCCAGGAAGATCTCCGGACAGTACATCTGGTTCTTCTTTGAGGCGCACTGTTTCGACCGGATGGCTAGCAGGCGCATCTTGATGATTTCCGATCGGTCGCGGAGGAAGACGCCTTCGCGGCCTGAAAAGCAAAGTAGCAAGTCAGCAAAACAGTATGATCTTGAATGATAAGAAGGAGGTGAGCGTACCCCTTTCCAGCAATGCAGAACTGAATCCTCCTGCCCCCGCGGAGCCGTCGCCCTCGAGGACGATCTCGCCCTTGCGTACATGGTCGATGAAGCTCATCACGTCCTTGAGCTTGCGTTTGCCGACCGTCTCCTCGACGCGCTTGAGGGCCGACTCGCACGCTCGCAGTTCGTCGCGGAGCACGCGGCCGGCGTTTTCGCGCGCCTTGGCCCATTCGGGCTCCTCGAGCTCGATCTCAAACTTGTACGGCTTGATGCAGTTCTCCACCTGGTCGCTCGTGCTGAAGAACCGGTCGTTCAGAATCCGGTTCGTCGCGTCCAGGATCTGTTTCTGCGCATACGGGTGCGCCGCGAACGTCGACCCGGCCACCAGCTGGTCCACGTGGTTCTGCAGCGCCGTCGCCACCACCGTCGTCGCCAGCCGCCCGATCCCCAACTTGGTCAGCGCCGACGCCGAGGCGTCCAGCTTGCGCCGCCAGTACAGTGACTCCGGGTCCGCCTTGGCCAGGTCGCTCAGCGGGTCTGGTTCCGGCATCGGCACCAGAAGGTCCTCCACGGGTTTGTTCCAGTACCGCTGTGCCAGGATGTCCAGCACCCGCTGGTCCAGCTCGTTCTTGAGCATGTCGCGCACCTGCGGTCGCCCAAATCCTTCGGCAAACGCCTTGAACGAATGCTTGAACCCGTCCAGGCTCTCGGCTAGGTACGACTCGGCGCTGAGGGGTCGGTCGTTGTACTGCACTTTGAACTCGTACGTCGCCTCCTCCAGTTCCTGGCTGATTGCGTCCCGAGTCCCCGCCAGGCTCGAGGCCATCGTCTGCTCGAGAACATGCATCAGCTTCTTCCGCAGAGTCGTCACGCCCACTTCCACCTCGGAGTGTGGGCCAAACTCCGTCGGATGCGCCGAGAAGAAGGCATGTTCATTCTTGAGGATCGCACTGGTGATGTTGCCGCTGCCTCGAGAGAAGAGAGCCGTCGTCTGCGGCACGCGACACACCACCCCGACATACCCGAGCCGAAGCGGGTACTTTTTGTCGGCCAGGATGCTGCGGCCTCGCTCCGCATCGACCAGGTCCATCTTGGTGACGACGCCGATCGTGCGCTCGCCTCGCGGGTCCACCCGTCGACTGGCTCGTAGTGCCGTCGAGTTGGCAAGGTCCACGTCGGCAGCGGAGATGGCCAGAATCACATTCGGCGACTGAATGTACTTGTCGCACAGGTCGGAAATCTTCTGCTTCAGCTCCGGCGGCTGATCTCGGCCCGCGACCTGAATATAGCCTGGAAGGTCGATGAGTGAAAGATCCGGCACGTTTGGCGAGTAGATGGTAAGCTGGATCGGGTCATCGCTGACACAGTCCTTTTCGGGGACCGCCAGATTGAGATCGGTCAGCGTACGTTGGATCTGTGAGAAGTCGGTAATCTTCCCCAGTCCCAAGGCCGGGAATTCGCCGTATTCCGCCTGTGCATTCGGGGTATTGACCAGGGTGAGTTCGATGGGTCGCCGGGTGACCATGTTGGAACCTTTGGGCAAGAACTCGTGACCCACAATCGCCTCGAGAACCGAGCTCTTCCCGGATGACTGTGATCCAATGACCACAATTGATGGCAGAGTCAGCGTATTTGACTGCCCGACGGTCTGCAAGATGTTCCGGATCTCGATCATCTTTCGCGTCAGAAGCATCATCTGGTCGTCTTCCGCTCTTTCCCTGGACGCCCGGAGGTCATCTTCATCGGACTGGTCATATCCATAGGCTGCACCTGTTGCTGCACCCACAGCTGCCATGCCAGCTCTGCTTTCTTGTGGTGAACCGCCCCCTCCCGAAGAACCGCCGCCGCCGCCCCCTGACCGGGAGGACTCCTCGTTGAGACGGAAAATCTTCTGCAGCCACTCGGGCAACTCGACGTCTTCAGTTGTATTCTGCCACCCTTGCTGTGTCTGCTCTACTATCCCCTGGAGTTCGCCGAACAAGCTGCTTGCCGCTTCACCTGCCATATCCCCTGTCCGCTTGAAGAAGTCTATTGCGTAATTCCCTGCCTCTGTAGTTATATTAGCGAAAATGAAGCACATATTTATCAATAGAGGAGACCCGTACGCGCCGCCTGATACTGGATATAAGCCAACCCCGCGATCATCGCCCCCCCAAACATCGCCGGCACCCTGGCGAGCTTCAACGCCAGCCTCGGCAGGATCCTCGCAAAGGAAATGGTCCGCACAGCGGGCACATTGTTGTGAATTGCATTTGCCCCAAGCGGCCACGAGCGGCCTCGTAGCACAGCGCTGCCATCAGCACGCAGCAGTCCGCCTGTTCTTGCACCTGCGTTGTGAAGCTGTCGCGCCAGGAGCCGAGTCCGCAAGAGCGGCCCAAGTCGGTGGGAGAGAATCCTCCCACTCATCGCTCGTCAAATCTCATGTACATCCAGTGGATGGGATAGAAAGGCTGTTCATCTCCAGTAAAAGTATCTCTGCTTGTAGGAATAATTCTGGCGAAGTCTTACTCTCTCCCCCCAAGCTGTAGCGTCACGGCACACGTCAGGTTCACCCCGTGACCTGCGCTGCTGGGCTGTGTGGGTCACCGTAAAAAGTTCATGGGTCACGTGGGCCCGATAGCGGATGAGGTGACGACGAACGCGACAGATGGCTTTATCTGTTTGTTCTTTTCCCTACTTCTACGGGGTATATCATCTTTGCAGATTGTTGAGTCACTGCCCGAACGGTCTCTACGAAGTGTCCGCTGAGCCCTGGTGTATCTGGTGGATTTGGACTGCAGCTCTTCTTATCTTACGACTGTGACTCTTCGCAGTTCCGTTACACCAAGCGACTGCCCATTTTTCGGACACATTCTATTACTCCTTACTCTGGAATCTGCCAGTGACTTATATATTATATTTTCTGTATCGAAATGTGTCGATTTCTGGTGAGATCACCTCATCGAGTGTCCGTACTGTGTTTTGCGATTTGACTGACCGCTTCCCAGGTATACAAGGGTCATCATGAGATCCGGCTTAGCAAGCTCATCACGGAGCCCAGCCATTCGATCCTCAGACAGTCGTATGACTCGCGACTAAGACTGGTACGAGATTTGAATTCTATAGGGTTACATGCCGAGTGTTGTATTCTCTGACTGTGCAGGACAACCGACGGCCAGTGAATGGCGACGGGTTCGGCGTGGGGTTCTACACAGACCCAAAGCTAGGACCGGAGCCGTGCATCTTCACTTCGACGCTGCCGGCGTGGAACTGTGAGAACCTGGAGCGACTGGCGGCGAAGACGTGCTCGAACCTGATCTTTGCACACGTGCGAGCGACGACCGAAGGGGCGCTGTCGGAAACGAACTGCCACCCGTTCCAGCACCAGACCCTCATGTGGATGCACAACGGCAACATTGGCGGGTGGCAGTACATCAAGCGGGCGCTGGCAGACTCGCTGGCGGACCGATGGTTTATGGGCGTGAAGGGTGGCACGGACAGCGAGTGGGCGTTTGCGCTGTTTCTGGACCTTCTGGAGAAGGAGGGCGTGGACCCCAGCTCCAACCCGGGCCCCGAGGGCTTCGGCCATGAAATATTGCGGCGCGTGATGGTCAAGACGATCGCCAAGATCAACGAGCTGATCCGCGACATGTCAAGCAAACACGGCGCAGACCTCCCCGGCATTGAGACGCGCAGCCTGCTCAACTTTGCCCTCACAGATGGCCACACCGTCATCTGCACGCGGTACATCAGCAGCAAGACCGATGAGCCTGCCAGTCTGTACTTCTCCTCCGGGACCCGTTGGAAGGAAGGGTCCACACCGGGCCATTTCAAGATGGAGCGCCACGACAAGAGCGCCGACATTGTTCTCGTTGCCAGCGAGCCCATCACTTTTGAAAGACGTAAGCATCCTCCTATAAATACATCTACTTATATATATATTGGAGACTAATGCTTTTTCTTCTAGATAACTGGGTCTCTGTCCCCACCAATTCAATCGTGACTATCCACAAACAGACAGTCCTCCTCCACCCGATCCTGGACGAGTTCTACGATGAGAACACGAACCACGACCGCTCCTCGTGCTTCGCCGTGTCCAAGGGGCTGGTCAGTACCGCACCGGGGAAGACCGTCCAACCACAGTCCACTCCCCCCTGCCCATCTCTCGCTGAGAAGACTGCTGTTGTTGCTTGAGTCGGCGTGAGAAAAAGACAAGAGAGACTCGGATTTTTTTTGTTTAGTTTCCCGGGGGGGGGGGGGGGTTGAATGGAACCATAGTCTGCATAGCATATAGGCGTTAATCGAATTCTATAAGTTAATAAAATGAGGTATCATGCGTTATTATGGTATGAATACAAAAAGGACAAAAAAGAAATTCAAGTGTCTTCTCCCGAGATATTTGCATGCTTGAAGTATTTCATCCCCACCCAAGCAACAACCACCCACACCCATGACATGACGGCCGTCAAGATGATCAGCGCAGGGTAATAGCCTACAATGGGGAGAGTGGGATCATCCTCGAGCTCGGGGGGAGCGTACGGCGTCTCGCCCACGTCCCATGCCCAGCTCCATACCCCGAAACAGCTGCCCATCCCGACCACGAAAACCAGCCAGGTCACGGCGAGGATGATCCACCCCCACCACTCTGTTTCCGCGTAGTCCCAGCTCATCCGTAGCTCTTTGCTGCTGCTGCCGCCGCCACTGCTACCACTGATAATGCTGCTTGAGGCTTTGATTCCAGTCCCGCTGCCGCTGGTGGGCGTAGCCATCTCAATCGGCGTCACGAGCGGTGATTGCGTCCGCAGGGGCGGCGGCCGGTACGGCCTCACAGCGGGCAAGTCGGGGAAGTATGAGTCTAAGCTCGACGAGGGGGTCGTAGCGATGTGTAGATTGAGATCGGTGCTAGGATTCTTATTCGTTGAATTATTATTGCTCGTGGTCTTTCGAGGAAAGCTCACCCCCTCATCATCAGATGTATTCCCATCCAGCTCCGTCGCCTTGTATGTAGTAGCAGCAGCAACAGCAGCAGCAGCAGTAGCAGAGGATCGTGAACTGACCAGCGTCCAGCTCGGCCCGCCACTACTACTATTGCTACCACTACTGCGAGTAGTAGTCGTCGTAATGAATTTGCTTCCAAAGTTCTCTTGTTGCTGCTGGCCGCCCGGGAACCCTCGCACCGTGACGTCGCCGCTCATCATCTCCATCGCCCGGCTAGGTCCCACGCCGAGTTTTTTCTCTCGAGCCTCCAACCGCGTGCCCAACAAGGCAGTTTTGCGCAGTGACCCCCGCCGTCGCCTCGTCCGTCGTTGCTGCTGTTGTACCTGGAGTGCGGTGGCCATCGCGCGACTTCCTCCTCCGCCTCCGCTCGAAAGAGCAGGGCTATTATTATTATCATCATTACCATCATCATTGTTATCATCCCTCGAAGAACCGTGACGGTTGGTGTCTGGCACAAACGGTGCCATCTGCGTCATACGTAGGAAGGATAATTTCGACAGAAGGGATCCTGAGAGGCTGCGCTTGTGTCCGCTGCTGCTGCTGCTGCTGCTGCTGGACCGAGCGCGTCGAGAGGCAGCAGCAGGTTCAGGCTCAGAGTCGGGTTCAGGGTCGGGTTCAGTCTCAGGGCCGGGCTCGGGGCGCACGCTCGCGCCTCCGGAGTGGTCGTCATGTACGGCCTCCATGGCGCCGTGGGCGGTCGTGATTCAATGCATCGGCATCAGTGCTTGCGTCAAGGCTTGCGTCAGGGTCAAGGCCTCCCGGCGAGGGATGCTGCAAGATGTCGTTGGATTTAAAGGCGGCGGCCCCACTGGGCCCCCGAGTCCCCGCAGGCTTTAGTTAAGGTAATTAACCATAACTAATAGCAGAGATTCCAACTATGTAGTTGAAATTTGTCCAATTTCAATAAATGGAGTGCTTATTATCTTGTTATTATCTTGATTCGGCTTGATTTACTGCAAGACGCATTGTTCAGAACCAGACAAGTGGCTACTTGCTGAAAGTTGGGTATAAATTGGTCATCTATAGAGAGAACCGAGGACTAGATGTGAAACAGGATGCGTACAACCGATTCTGAAGCAAAGAGAGTCATCGCGTCGTCGGCCATCGTATCATCGGAGGGCAATAAGGCATGGAGAGAAACGAGCAACGACAACGAGTCGATCAGAGTAAAAAAAGCAATCGGAAGGAAAATATCCTCCAGGTCGCCACATACATACTAGAAGAAGATACGATACAGATCCAAGCGAGGCAGGCAATTTCATCATGACAGCATTCCAACTGGAATCGACAGGGAAAGAAAGAAAAGAAATACTTTTAGTTTATTCAGCAGCTTGCTTGAATCGAAAGTCCAAGAAGCTCTTTAAATCAAACATGTGCACATTTGTTTAAGAGAATATAATAAAAGGGAAAGGGAAAAAAATAGAAAAGAGAGAGAGAGAGAAAAGAAAAGGGAAAATAAAGTGGAGTTTGGGGTATTGAGTGCACAAGAACACACACATATTTCATTTCACAGAGAGCATTTCAGAATCCGGAACAGTCGCTTAGAAAATCCACTGGGCAGGACACAGTTTTGAAAGCAGTCATAGGGTTATAGGGGAAAAAAGGTAGGGGAGAAGAGACGGCGATGGGGGAGAAGAGGCGGGAAGGGGGGCAAATCAAGGCATAGAAACAAATAAAAGAAAAGAAAACAGAGATAAAAAGAAGAGAAGAACACAATTCAAAAGGAGATGTAAAGCATCTCCTATCAACACTGCATAAACAGTGCAGTTACACTCACTGGTCTAAGGTCTAGGCTTGGTAGCCTCCGAAACCGTTGCCAAAGTTGGCATTGTTTTGTTGGTTCCAACCAGAATTGGGAGTGTTTTGTCCACGACCGAAGCCGCCTGCATTTCCAGGAACCTGACCATAGCCCTGTGCGGGCATTCCGGGTCCACCAAAATTATTACCTTGCTGATCCCAGCCTCGGCCCGCAGGAGACGGACCTTCAGCATGCCGTGTGAGCCAGTGATGACAAGGAAGAGGGAAAATGAGAGGTAGAGGAGTCGGACTTACCCTGGGGGGTCATGGGAGCCCCGGGGCCACCATACTGAGGGAAGAAGGTGCCCGCGGGGCTAGAGTTGAAGCCAGAGCCGCCCTGTTGGGCGGAATAGTTCTCGAACTGGCCGGTAGGAGGGCGGTCCTTTCCCCACTGCGTCGAATAGTGAATTAGCGAAAGGATTTAATCAGAAATGAGAGAGAGAGAGAGAGAGAGAGAGAGAGAGAGAGAGAGAGGGAGGGAGAGAGGGAGAGATCAAAACTTACGCTGCACTTCAAGGGACGGCCGTTGACGTTGTACCCGTTGAGCTGGCAAATGGCCATGGCAGCATTTTCGTGCGTATCCATCTTGACAAAGGCGAAGCCACGGTCGGCCTGCAGCCGGGTTTCGAGAACATAGCCGAAATTCTGGAAAAGCGGGACCAGATCGTTCTGCGTGGTGTAAGGGGTGAGGTTCCCCACGTAGCAGGTGGTCTGCCACTGCGGGGTCTGCTGCACGACCATGTCGTAACTCTGCACGCCGTGGGTGGGGAAGTGGTGATGACCAAAGGGAGTGGTCGGGGTCATTCCCATCGCCGCCATCGCCTGCTGCTGCGAGATGGACGGCTGGCCCTTCTGGTTGGCCCAGTTGCAGCGAATGGCACGGGAGCCGAGCCATTCGCCATCCATGGAGCTCAGAGCCTTCTCAGCGTCGCCGCGGTCACGGAAGGCGACAAAACCGTAGCCGCGAGAGCGGCCGGTCTTCATGTCCCACATGACACGGGCTTCGGAGACGGAGCCAAAGGCCGAGAAGGCCTGAAGGAGAACCTCGTCATTGACTTCGTTGCTAAGATCGCCGACGAAGATATGGAAGTGGCCTGAGGTGTCCTCCTTGCTCGTGGTGTTGGACTGGTACGCCCAGTTGACACGAATCTCCTGTCACAAGAATTAGAGGCTACTTGACTTGATTATGAGATTATGTTCACATACCGATTGGTGGATGCGACGTCCATTGAGGGTCTGCATGGCTCTCTCCGCCGCGCCGGGGTCGTCGAACTCGACAAAGCCGTAGTTGTACCCTTTGCTGTTGAACTGCGACTGTTCATTAGCTCGATATGTTCCAACGGCGACAGTACCAACTTACATTCTTATCAGGAATAACCTTGACGCTGATGACATGGCCGCTGGTCTCAAAAATCTGCTTGAGGATGTCCTCGGTCACACGGGGATCCAGCCCGCCCACGTAGAGGGCCCTCTTGTTAGGCTCAGGAGCGGCACGGCGCACGAACCCGCCGGCGCTAGTGGGCGACATCATGTTACCGGACATTGGTGAAGTGATAGCAGTCGGGATCGGGTTGGTATTCTGCGGGATAATCACCGGTGGGCGAGGGGGCGGGGGCATATGAGACGGGTTGGTCTGGCCATTGCCCTGAGCAGCATCGTATTGCTGTTGGTTGGGGGCCCCAGCTGAGGGCTGTGGGGGCAGCGAAGCAGAAGTCGAAGTCGGCACGTTTTCAGCCATGATGATCGGTCGAAAAGAAATCGAATAAGGCGAAAATATATGGCGGACGAGATAGGAGAATATTTATGTCAGAGAGAGCAATGCTAAATTGTTTCGACACAGAGAAAATATAAGCGCTCAATCGGACGAGTAGAGAGGAACCAGGAGGTAAAAAAAAGAAAAAAAAAAGAGAAAAAGAAAAGAAAAAGGAAGAGAGAAAAAAGACGAGGAGATCGGCTATGTGACGATGCAGGCGTGACGGATAACCACAGCAAATAGTGAGCTGAAGGACGGCGAGAAGAGCGCGGGGTCGTCGTCGTCGGTTGTTTTGAAACACAAGACACAGGTCGCTAGATCATACAGCAATCGGACGAAAACACGCACAATCGACGGCGGAGGAAGCCGATCGGAGGCAGGAGGTGCAACTAGACACAGCTAGGTGATTGGAGACGACTCGAGGAGAGCAGAGATGCCGGGTTCTCTCAACGCACAGCGAGTGCGATAGTTATAAGCAACGGGAGACGATGGGGTCGAGCAACGCTGGAGCGACAAAGAAACAGGCGCAACGAACAGAGCAGAGAAAAAAGCGACGGAGCGGCAAAGACAGCCGGAGGTCAGGCCAGAAATCGACCGGTCTGCGATAGAAGACAGCGGGGAGGAAAACGAAACGGATGGAAAAGGAGAAGAAAAGGAAGCAGAGCGAGATGGCCACTTCGTCCAGATGGAGCAGAGAGAGTCTTGGAGGAGTTTGGGAAATGGCCAGGCAAGAGCCGCTGAGGTGGGGGATGCGCTAGGCGGGATGGGGTTAGCGCGGTAGGAACACAATCAAAGGAGCGACAGCATACAATAACCTGTTCCTTCCTACCTTAGGCGGCTGACTACTATAAATACAACCGACTGTCGAAGGTATCTAACCCAGCAGAAGCCTCTGATTCCCAAGATGTATTGGCTGATCGTCTCGCAGGTGAACAGCAAACATGGCGGCATCGGATTATTCCCATCCCGAATCGCTGGGAGTCCTGCTAGCGATGGTGAACCAGACGGTAGGTCTCTAGACTCCAGACTGACTGGGACTGGAGGTGAAGGGGAGGGCTGAATTGCTGATGACGGGCAGCTCATTGAGACGGGAAGGTTTTTCCGATCGAATGGCTCATTGCAATCCCGGGCACAGCTGAAGCGAACGCTCCCTGCTGCCCGTGACCAGTTTCATGACGCGCTCGACCAGCTGTCGGAGCAGATCGTACGTAAATATCTGCAATGGGTTTCTTGGCTTCTTTTTTCTTTTTTCTTTTTTCTTTTTTGTTAACGGTTTCAGTTTATTGCCAAAACTTTCTTAGAAAGGGATTATGAAACAATACAGGCTAGGAAAGCTACCCCCAAACCCACTAGCGAAGATGTGGTGATGGAGGAGAAGACAGAGGAGAGACCTCCGCCCGAGACAGACGTACAGCCACAGTCTGCTCATCTGGGACTCTCGACGGAAACCGAGGGGCTGGAAATTAAAGCGGCCGAGGAGCCAGAGACAACCGACAAACCCACTGAGGAGAATCTTTCAGATGCTCCAGGGCTCTCTTCTGGAAACCTCGAGAAAGCAGAGGGGATGCCATCTACCGAGGGCGCATCTTTTGCGGCGGCGGCAGCCGGCAATGAAGAGATCAGCTTTGACTCGATGCTCGCCGACACGACGGGGGAGCCCAACGAGTTCGACCTGCATCTGGACTTTGGTAACGACGAGGTGGGCAACCAGAATTTCCTGGCTGGATCCAGCTTCAATATGGGTGCAGGGACGCAAGATGTGACTGGCATGGAGGAAAGTACCAATGATGCCGGTGATATTAATGACAATAATCGTCAGCAGGGGGGCGAGGACCATCTTATGATGCATACCCTGGACGGAGGGCCGATGAACCTCGACTTGCCGGTGTCTCAGGGTGAGGGCCAGGGTTCCAGCGAGGATGGAATTGCCCCGGGCGAGTCAAGTTTCGAGGATCTCTTCCTAGAGGCAGACGGTTTTGGGGACGACGGACTTGGGGAACACGGTTTACTGGAAGGAGACGGGATGATGAATGTGAATGAGCTGGATGATAATTGGTTTACTTAGTCCTCTTGCCCGCAGATTAAGATATTGATTTACTTGAAACCTGGTCAGTATATGTATACTTTATAATTATCTCTACTATATCATGAGCTTCTTTGCTCTCCCCTGCCCTCTTGTTACTATACCTCTATTCACCCCCTTTCTACTAAAGCCTGGTGAATCTAGCTATTTACCACCTCTTTACATAGTATATATGGTCCATTGAGTACTCAAGTTGTCTCTTCCAAGCCCATTAATCTAAAAGCTAAGAAAAGTCATATATCTACAGATTTTTATTCACTATCACCGTCACATCTTTCTGTTGCCTGGAACATAGATATTCACAGATAGGAAAAGAAGATTCTAGGGACACACTTCACTTATAGTCTTCACCGTCTCTACCCCCCTCCAGCCGTCTATTTATTTTCTCTTCTCTCTCCTCTTTCCCTCTCCCCTTCCACCCTCTCTGTTCTCTCCTGCCACCACTTAGACCTTCATATCCTCCTCTGATCTGTTCACTTCGACAGACCTACTCTGATTATTCAAAGAACTGTCTCCCATACCGCTATTGCAGTCGATGAGGCAGCGAGACCTTTGAACCCAAAATATAGCCAGTTTTGCGGTTTGATTCGCCCGTGGCAGTTGTCCTTGTTAGCGACCACTATCAACTACGCCCCGACTATTCTTTCCAGCGCCGCTGAAAACCCATGATGTGAACATCTCAGACTCTCGTTTTTCGCACACCTTGCAGGATAAATGATCCCATGAAACCCTACTTATTGTCTGGACAATTGATTGTGAGTGGTCTAGCCCCCCTCCCTCGATTATGGGATTGATCTTGATTCTTTATAGTCAATAAAGGCGTTGTCTCCTATCGCCGGGTGGCATTGACCTTTCGGATCCGTTCTTCAACCCGCACAGTATCATCAAGCTCTCGCCCTGCCATTTATGACACCGAAAGCCCGGAGGACCCTAACAGATACGTGTGGAACATGAAGAAGTTCAGGAAACTCACGTTGCTTACAGACTGGCTCCAACCGGCCCGACGCCGCTACACTGTGCTTGTCGAAAACCAGACAGACCAGAGTACGTGGGAGTCCGTTTGGGAGTCCATCTGGTGAGACAGTCTTTCTTGCTGTCAGAATGCCAAGGATCTCGACGCTGCTAGTGCTGTGCTCTGTGTATCAGAAGCCACACAGAAGATATCATGTGTCAGGCTGGCTGACTCTGGCTGGTCTTCAGGAGATAGCTGTTGTCGCAGGATGAATGGACTTATAAAACCCTCTCTAGGTATGAATTGTCTTCGACAATTTTAATGGCCGAGTGGTCTAGCGTTCCCTTGATTCTTTAATAGGGTTCAATAATAGAGTCATTATGCTGCGACAGCCATTGTGGTACAGATCTTAAAGGAATCAGAATAGTTCATCTTCCCTCCTACATCAACTCTGGCCGTATTCTCCTTCTCTCAAGAAACGGAACTTGATAGCTTCGTGATATCACCAGATTGTTCTGTGGCTAGAAGCCAGTATCAGATCCGCACCCATTCAAACTGATTCGACTGCCTCGAGCTGTTGCGAAGAGAGTTGAGCAATAAGCTTCTATGAATCCAGGACTGTACTTTAACTTCGTTATACTTTGCTTTACACGTTGCTATATTTTTAGCTAGCAAGAAGAATGTAACACCGTCGGTGCCTTGATTAGTACCATCACCAGGGTAGTACCTACTGAGTATACTCTCATAACTAGACCTGGTTTCAGGTACGGAGTACAATTTGTCGAGAGTTAAAGTGAAAGAGTACTCTGTTCCTACCGTATTTTAAAAATAGAACTCATGAGCCCACCCGAGACAACTGGTAGTAGTATATGGTTGTATTGGTGGTCTAGAGTGAGTAGTACCTCTCTACCTAGCAAGGTATCTCCCGCCTAGTCCTAATACTGATAGTACTGCATTTGAACTATGGAGTACATGGTGGAGAAAGCGCCGGTACATCTTCCAGGTAATGAGATGTTGGCATGCATAAGCTAAGGTACATAGACTTAGCACACTGAGCATTAGTACAGAATAAACTGGCTACTACTACTACTACTACTACTACTAATACTTAATTGGTTCCGATTTATTATAACTTCAGTTGAAATGCCTGTTTATGTAGTACGGAGTACTCGATCAAAATAGTACAAGGTACAGTCTACCTGGTAATGCTACCTCTTAGGACCTAAAGCAGTGCACTAACGATATTAACTAATAGTCTTCTTAGTAAGTGTAGTCTGCAACTTCCTAATACTACTACAAGTCCCAATGTAGTAAGTGTGGCCGGATCGATCGATGAGGTCATCGCGCTGTGGCTGCCCCGCAGCGGGTCTAGCCACATTACGATTGGTCATCGGGGTCAGCCACGGTTAGTCAGCAAGACCAGGAGACCAGTACGGAGTACTCCGTACTCTGTACCAGGTAGTTAACTAGGGACGAGTAGGAAGTAGGTACTAGAACGAGGTACTAGAACGGATTTATATTAATCTAGTATTGTACTGGTTAATGCAAGTAGAATTGATTCATCATAAATGACTGATTCAGTTCTAGTGCTAAGGTATTACTATTAGTTACTATGTGATTGACGATATTGTCGGATCCAGATCCGAACTAGCCTCGCCCACGTAATCCCGCATGACTGTCCAGTGCCCGACTTGGGCTAGACAATGCCGAGCGTCACATGGTCTGACGGTGTTACAAGTTTCAACTTTACGGAGTACTCGAAGGACAGTTTGTTTGTTGAAATACCTAGGGATTTATGGGGGAAAGCAGGATATTAAAGATCATCAAGAGAAGAAGAAAGAGGAGGTTTAGATGAAACAGCTAATTCTCTCTGGGTAGATCTATCCGTAATCCTCCGTACTCCGTACCTCCTACTATACTAGCAGTGCCGACCTCCCGCGTCATCATGGAGTAAGTAACTTCTGCGGTTCCTTTTTAAGGCACTTTGCGCCCCTGCTGGCTCCAGTTGGACGTCGACAGCTTTGACTTTTGCCTGTCACCCTCTCGCTCGCGCTCTTAAACTTCTCGAGGTCAGCTCACTATTTGTCTCCATTCCACAGGTCTGGAAGCCCTGCCACTAACTCTGTTCCCTTTTTCAGGCCGACTTGGTCCTTGTCCTCTCCGAATGCGGTGATCCCTGACCCGTGGTTACTCCTCCTCTCTCTCTCTCTCTCTCTCCTCCTTGCCTGGGCGAGACCCGATCGATCGTCGACTTCTGCATGACGGAGTAAAAAAAAAAAAGAAAAGAAAAAAAAAAGAAAGGAACCACTGGGAGGCAGTTCAGATTTAGGTACAAAGTATGCGTCTCTTCTTTCCCTTTGCCCCCCCTCCTCTCCCCTCCCCACACGTCACGTCGCTTTACGCGCCCTGGAAATCGTTGAGATCATCACTGGGACTTGCCACACCTAGACCGGAGAGCAACAGCTGGTTGCCCTCCCAAAATTTGGCTCTGCCCTGCTCGTTTTAAGAGAGCTGGAGATACCTCCCGAGCTACCGTTAGATCTTTTTCTAGACTTCTCAACCTTTTGATCTCTCCCTCCCGCTTATCTATCCCGTCATGTTTTCTGTTGAGTGAGATGGCCGCTCACCTATCAATGCAGCAGGATCTCCCTGGGGATCCCTCCTCCAGTTTCTTCTGGACGCATTTTCGCCGTCGTTCGCAGAGCTCGACTCTGACCACCGCCGAACACTTCCCCAAACAGCAGTCACGCCGACGCTCTTCCCTCTTCACCAAGCTGGCGAGCTCTCGGGGAAACGCCAAGAGTCTCTTGCGTCTGGGTGATCCTGCTGCCTCGTTTGCCGCGTTGGGATCCCCTGCCAAGACGACGACGGCTGCTGCTGCTGCTGCTGCTCGCTCAACCCATCGCCGACCCGTGTCGGAGATCATTCTCTCCCCGAGAGATGCCCATATGATATCCGCCGCTTTGGATGTCGAGGGTGGTGGCGGCTCGCTTTCCGATACAGCTTCGCTTGCTTCGGGCGGCCTGCCCGCCGCCGCCTCCAGCCATGACCGTTCGTCGCATGGCTCGCTAGCTGAGCAGGCCTGTGCCTTCCCTACCCTGCGCAATGAAAAGGTCGTCGCCACTGGCAGTGGCATTGTCGTCAGCGTCGCTCTTACAGAACCCGTCCTGTTCCTCGCCGGTTACGACCAGAATGACCCGTCCACCAAGAAATCCACCATTCTCCGTGGCCAGCTACATCTCAAGGTCACCAAGTCTGTTAAAGTCAAGAAGATCTCCATCACTTTCCGCGGACACGCCCAGACGGATTGGCCGGACGGTACGTTTCTTTCTTTCTTTCTTTTTCTTCTTTTATCACTAGGAGGTGAATGAATTACTGACTTGATAAGGAATCCCCCCGAAAAAGGTTCAATTCCACGACAAAAAAGACCTGGTCACTCAGGGCGTGATTTACTTCAACCATGGAGATACCGCGCTCATGCAGAATGACTACGGTGCGCACTTTTATCGGCATGCAAAACCGATGACCCCAACCGCCGTGGGCAAAGACGGGACCACGGCCACCATTACCCACGAGCTCCACGCACGAAGCGGAAGGTCGTCACCCACCACCAACAACAACAACAACCACAACAACAACGGTAGCCAAATGTCCTCGCGGGATCTCAAACGCCTCTCGCTCCAGTCAAACCATTCCCGCAGTTTCGGCAAGAACGACAACACGTCCAGCGGGGCCGCCCCGCCGCAGCGAAACTACCGTTTGTTCCCCGTCGGGGATTATCTCTACAGCTTCGAGTTCCCCGTCGACGGGTCCCTGCCGGAGACCATCAAGACTGACCTAGGCTCCGTTCGGTACGATCTGGAGGCCATCGTGGAGCGCGCGGGCGCCTTTCGGCCAAATCTGCTGGGCACGCTGGAAGTGCCCGTCATCCGAACCCCGGCCGAGGGCTCCCTGGAGCAGGTGGAACCCATCGCCATCTCGCGCAACTGGGAGGATCAGCTGCACTACGACATCGTCATCTCCGGCAAATCCTTCCCGCTCGGCACCCAGATCCCCATCGCCTTCAAGCTGACGCCGCTCGCCAAGGTCGAGTGCCACCGCATCAAGGTCTTTGTCACGGAAAACATCCAGCACTGGACTAGTGACAAGAGCGTCCATCGCTTCCAGCCCGCCAAGAAGGTTCTTCTGTTTGAGAAACGCGCCGACTCGGCCAGTGTCAGCACCTACCCGGGCAGCTCCATGCGTGTCACCGCCGGCGGTGGTATCGACTGGGACCAGCGCGCTGCCGCCGCTCGCGGTGAAGAGGTCGTCGACCGCTCCCGCACCAATTTGCTGGGCAATCTGTCATCGGACTATGGTGTCGGGCCTACCGAGATGGAGTTCAGCGTCCAGCTGCCTAGCTGCTACGAGATGAAGCACCGCGACGACTCCCAGCGGTTGCATTTCGACACAACCTATGAGAATATTCAGATCAACCATTGGATCAAGGTAAAACATTTTTCCCTATCATTTCAAGTTATCATACTCATCCTTCTCAGATTGTGCTCCGGCTGTCCAAAGTAGACGAACGAGATCCGACGAAACGAAGGCATTTCGAGATCTCGATCGATTCGCCCTTCCACATTCTCTCATGCAAGGCAACGCAGGCCAACATCTTCTTGCCGGCATATACATCGCCCGATTCAGAGCCGGTGGTGCCAGCGCAGGAGTTCGAATGTGGATGTCCCGGAGCCCCATCACTGAAGAAGACTGCCTCCCAGGTCCAGATTCATTCTGGGGTTGAATCGAACGGCACTGGTTCGAGCTCTGGCGCTACCCCTGGCCCTTCGACCGGCGGCGGACCCGGCGCTGTGACACGCAGCTTCACCAACAGCTCGGGCGGGCTGGCCCGACCGCCACAGGCGCACCTGGCGCACGAGCCGAACGAGCGGTCTGCGCGGCCGATGCACCTGCTGCGCGCACCGTCGTTTGCCCCGCCGTCGTTTGACGAGGTGGAGGCACCGCCGCCACTGATCACGCCGCCGCCGGAGTACAACAGCGTCATCGGAGACCATGATCGGGAGTCGGTGCTGGAGGACTACTTTAACCGGCTGTCCTTTTACGAAGAGCACGAGGAGGACGAGCATGATACCCGGGGGTTGGGCCGCGTGGACGTGCCGCTGACGCCTGGCCGGCGGGTGAACCGCAGCATGGACGTGCCGCGCGATTGGGTGCGACTGGACGGGTTTGTCCAGTAGTCGCTGTCCGGATGAATGATGAGATATGCATCCACTGGGATATGCTTATTTATACGACGTCACGATAAAATAGAGCCTGGACTTGAGGCTAGCATGGTGTTGGTTGAGGTGTTCATATCGGATGTACGGAGTAACTACTATTTCTCTTCTACCTGTCTATGTCTATGTCTTGTCTATCTTCTATCTCTATCTTGTTTAATCCACTGCAAAGTTAGAATATTATCGTAATTGTGCTCCATAGATAAGATATCATGACGCATAGAACTGCCTAGGATGGTTTAGTCTGATCATCTCGGTAGTCATCCTCATCTCGTCTCTCTCTCGTCTTCCTCTTCTCTCTTTATTCTCTCTATTATTTCTATTATTTCTGTTCTTTCCAACGAGCGCCGAAATGATCACCATATCCCCATTGACGGAAGAAGACATCCCCGAGACGATTGAAGTGATCCAGACGGCGTTCGCCGACGATCCCTACTTCAAATGGGTCTTCGACAAGAGCAGGGTATGTACTAGATAGAATATCGAAATCTGGCTTAGTACATTGGAGATGGATTAAAATAACCCCCAAGCTTCTAGTTCAATAAAGAGCGAAACTATGGATCGCTGCATGCCCGGTGTCTATGGGGCATCCACAATGCGCTTTTCTTTGTTGCCAAAACCGATTCCGACTCCGACTTCGCCTCAGCCGTAGACTCCGCCTCCTCCGACAAAGACTCAAAGACAAGCAGGGTGGTTGGCGTTTCATGCTGGCTACCCCCCAGCCCGGAAAAAGAAACATGGTACACATGGAGTCAGGGGTTACTCCTCTCCGCACGGCAGATGGTGAATAACCTGCTCCACGGGGGGAGAGGCGGGCTACGCGTGAACCGGTACTGGATCTGGAAGGCCCGCCAGACGGAAGCCCAACGAGAGATCTGGCAGGGCGAAGAGGGCGGGTTCTACTTTTGCAATATCGTTGCCATCCGGCCTGGGTTCCAGGGACAGGGGATCGGGAAAAGACTGATGCAGTGTGTGCTTGAGAAAGCCGACGCGGAGGGGAAGAAATGTTATTTGGAGAGTTCGCGGGATGAACCGAATGTTCAGATTTACGGCACGATGGGCTTCAAAGTCGTCAAGACCATGGAGTGTCAGGATGGGGGGGATACCTGCATGGTAAGCTTCTCTTCTTCCCTGTAACAGGGCTAGTATCTAGATGACCTACGCTGACTCTAACGAATAGTTGTATTGTATGACTCGCGAGCCAAGATAAAGACGAACGTTGTTCTATTCTTGTCTCAGGCTTTAGTTTATATATCTCTGGACCCTCTCTGTTCTTACTCTAGTCTACTTCACTACTACTTCACTCTACACTGCTACTTGAGAATGCCCCCCAAATACATCTTCTCGGCTACAATCACCGCCCAACCGGTCCAGATGACCTCCTCGGCAATCCTCTACGACTCGGTAGTGTCACTGCCGGATACACAGAGTAAATTGAGCCCCGGGGGGATAGCCGGGGTAGTCGTGGGTATTGGTATGTACCACCATAGCAGAGAGAGACACGATACTGATATACTAGCGATCATCGTGATCATTGTGGTGGCTGTTTACCTCAAAAGATACCGACACAAACACAAAGACTCGATTCAGTATGACAAGAACAACAATAAACCAGCACTTGCACCAGAGAAACCTACACCAGGGAAAGCGACAGAAGCTACAGAAGCTACTCGCCCCCGTCGAGTCCATCTGGCCCCCATAATCACAACCCGCACCTACAACCACAACCCCAATCAACGGTCCAAATACCTCAGCACGGCCACGGTGTCAACCCCGCGCGTGTTCCGACAGCACCCAGGTGAGGAGGTCCAGATCGACGAGGGCGAACGGATATGTAGTTCTACCTTGACGGATTTGACGGTCTTTACTTTCAGGTAGTCTTTGGAGTATAGTATGCTGTTACTTCCAGATTGTGAATACCATTTGAATAGATATATATTTATATTTCTCAGTGGAGTCATGTGATGGTGATTGTGGCAGTGAATGAATAAGACACAAGTGAGCAAAGTAGGTAGTGAAGAGGTAGTGAAGATGAGGAGGCGGCTATATAAAGCTATCTACCTGCTCATCTCAATACTCTTCTCAATACTCTAATTATACTCAAACAAATGGCAACAATTGTTGTAGAAACATTGACTCTCAAGGTCACTCTCTGTGCGGCAGGCCTGATCCTTCTGGTCGTTTTTGTTATGTGGGCAAGGGCCCGAATCTAAGCCCGATAAGACATGTTCCATGCTATGGACTCAGTCACAAGGAAATGAATAGTGTGGGCTAGCATCTGGCAGCCATCCCCTTCCTAGACCCTTACCATCAGACAGAGTCAGGGGCCGAGACCCAGAACTGGCTGCGGGTGCGAGATAGTCTTATCCGCAGCGTAAGAAAGCCATCCCCCATGAGATAAGTTATGCCATCCTTATTTCTGACCTTGGTTGTATAGCGATCCTCCCCCACTTCCGTCGTTTCTTTGGATTCCTTTGAATCCGTCGTCTCCGTCGTCTCCGTCGCTCCCTGCGCATCCTTCGTCTCCCCTTCCGTCCTGTCTTCGTCTTTCGTCCAAGCACCCACAGCAACGGCAACAAGACAAGACAAAGACCGAGATCGGTCGCGTCTGCCGTCTGGATCAGGAAAGAGTGGTACTCATATATGAGTACCGACTTGAGGACTTGTTTCATATAAGGATGGTTGCAAGAAACCAGGTAAAGGCGATTCCTGGCCTAGTAACCGAACTGATGAGTAGCTGTTCAGCCTGGATTCAACTGCCGGGTGGAACGCAATGGATTGCTTTATCAGCTTGCCGATGGTGAAACTCCTGAAGAGACTGATGGCCGGTCCAGCGACGCCATTATTAATGCATTGGTTGATGTAAGATAAGGAACATGAAGGCAGCAGTGACTTGAGTAGTGATTTTGATACTGATGAAGAAGAATTCTAGATAATTACGATTTGACCGTCTGGGTAGAGTCTAATGGGAGCCCAAGCTACAATTTTAATTCAATCTCATTCGTTGTCGTCGTCTGGTGACCGTCCGTCACCACCTCAGGGAGTGCTCGCAGATAATGTCGAGAGAGACGAGGCAAACAACGGTGGTGGTGACCTTCCTCCAGCGCCAGCGCGACGATGGGCCGGCAAGGGATATATATGATGGGAGAGGGAGAAGTGTGACGTCTAAGTGATTTGTTATTGTGTGATTATAGTTCATTAATGAATCTATGATTGATACAGTAGTGATCACATAAAGATGATGTCCCCCAAAGCAACCGCCAAAAACAAATGGGCGCCAGGCTCAGCAAGACCAACGATCCAAATCTCTTCCTCGAGGCGTTCCTCCCCGGCAGGACTCACAAAGTCCACGGATTTGGAGGACTTTCCGTTTGACCAGACCGAGAAGAAGAGGAACATGTATAGTATACGGATTAGCCGGGCGTAGATCTGGGGGATAGCCTGGCCTGATGATCACGATTAGACTGAATTGTTGTCTTCGTAGGAAGATTAATTAATATTTATAGAGGATTAGACTTGCTAAAACAAAGTGCTAAACCATTTAATATTAATAAGATGGGTATAGATGCTAGTGGCTCGACATAAAAGAGAATAAGGATCAATATGGTTTGATAGGTAGGGAAATAAAACCGGGCAGCCCCTGATAATAAAGTGTGGCATCATCGGTTATTCCCTACCACTTTCTATACTACATACTACATACTACATAGTTACTGCTCTACTACACTACTATGTAGTAAATTCGCCTGGAACTAGGCCTGAGCGCATACTAATAATGATGAGCTGCCACGAAAGCCACGAAAGCCACCTTCAAATCCCGCTTGCGAGCCCTGTACTGCGTGGATTGCTCCGTCTGCTCCGTACTCCGTAGTCAACGGTAGTTAGTTACTAGTCCGCTCCACAATAAGGTAGACTAATAGTCCACCTCCTAGGTAGTTACTAGTTAGTCGTCATTAGTATTAGTTGACTCGCATTAATATCAAACGCTCTCGGACCACATGGGGGTGGGCCCCCGTGCCGAAATGATCGAGTCAGCGACCTGGAGGTCTTCACTATGCGCGTGTCGATAATTGTGCATGCATCATTAGGAGAGAGACCGAGGGAGGGGGAAGAAAAGAAAAAGAGAGTCGGAAAGACTCGGTTGGAGATAGTCTTCCGTATGTGTAGAGTGTGTCAAAGCGTATAGGCAGGGTGGGCAGATAAGGCAGATAGATAGGCAGATAGTTTTATATCTATCTATACTGGCTTCGGAAATATCCTGTGCACTCCCCGGATTCGATACATGCTCATCCAAGGTCGCATGATGGGAGCGGCCT
>NW_019208912.1:781199-921446 GCF_001890105.1 Penicilliopsis zonata CBS 506.65
CCCCCCTCCGTCTCGGGAGATTCTCAAGCGACGCCCTGCACGGCGTCCTATTAGGTAAACCATCCTTGCCAGGATGTTTGGGCCGTCTGGGCAGTCGAAAGCCACGTCCGCATCTAGAAAATCCAACGTTCGAGCACAGACGGCCTCCGATGTGCTTGGTGCGTAACTGTCGGCCTCTCACATCCATGGCCTCGTCATTGAAGATGGTAGTTAACGCCGCATTTTAAGGAATCCTGTTCCGTAGCAGCAGCCTAGTGGTGACTCTGGTGAGACTGTGATAGCAAACCGCATCAAAGCCTGCCGCCCGTTACTCCCGCCAGAGGAGGGGGGGATGCGCGTAAGCGTGTCAATGCGTCGGGCTTGCCAAAAAAAAAAAAAAAAAAGAGTATTGTTTTTGTTTTCTATTCCTCGACTCGCGATGTATTTTTCTTTCTTTCTTTTTTTTTCTCCTGGGCTCTCTGACAGCAATGCAGATGGCAAGTAATACCCAGTAGTTCTGAAGATGATCATGGGAGTAACATGTATATTCCAGGTCCGGCCTGATGAAGAAAAAGCCAGTTTTAATGTGGCACAGAAAAGGGCTAAGAACAGGAGGAGGAGGAGGAGAAATATAAAAATAAAATAAATAAGAAATGACCCGATTGCTTTGTCTATGTGATAACCAATTCTCCTGGGATATGAAACACCGGATGAAGGGATATAGTAATAAAGCAAAAGCTTCTCGAAATGCGATTTGTTTGCTTCCAATTCCAGGACTGTCGATCAGAGAGACAATGGAATTGTATTCCGTCTTCTCAGCGTCATCATGATGCAAAAAAAGATGATACAGGCCATCTTTGGCCGTTGCGTCGAGTGGTTTGTCTCTTGATGAGAGCAGTATCAGGTCAATGTGTACATAGTAAACATTTCCCTACCACGATGATATATCGATCGTGAGGGCTATCTGAGCAACGCTGCTCTTTCGAGCCGTCCAATGATGTGCGAATGAAATGGAGGACGGGCTCGCGACATGTGCTGTAGATATAGAAGTTTTGGAAGAAGTTGCACATGTTGAATTCATCGACGTGTCTCTCGGTTCGGGGACGCAGTGATGATGCTGAATAGGACGATGCGGTGGACGTCTAGACAGACGTACTGGAAGGAGTGCTTGCTGCAAACCCAAATGCGATTGACCCTATAAGAGTGAGGGGTGGAGGGGAAGACAGACCAACAAGTAAAAAACGGTCAAAATCCAAACAAAGTATTTATATACCCCGTTTCTGCATTGAATGTTGATGGCGGGGCGTTGCGGCGGATATACTTCTTTCTGTCGCTGTGGCGGACACATGCAATATGAGACCCCCCCCCCCCCCCCCCCCCCCCCCTGGTCTATTGCAGATTATTCTAAGTCCATCACCAGGTGGCTGCATGAGACGTTAGGCACATATGCTCCTGAGAGTCCACGAGCAACTCGGCCGGTTCTAGTGACTAGCTTGGAAAGCTGTATCTACTACAAGACACTCCCACCTCCGTTCTCGAAACAGGGCGGGTCCGAGAAAAAAAAAAGACAACGGCTGATGTTTTAGAAGAGCCGGCAGGATTCGACGATGTTCAAGTTGAACGAATCCACCGATGATGTATATTGTCTATCGGAGATATGGGAGATCGACACGGTCCCTCGCAGCCGTTAATGCTTCTGCAAATGCGTGTGGCGCCTGACTAGCCAAGGATCGTTTCATGCACAAGACAAGCGAATTGTTCGTCGAGCAGGTATGGACTCTGTTTATGCAGTGCTGCTGCTATTAGACTCCAGTCCGTAGGCAGTAGTAGATGGCTCCCAGAGCTGGCGGCCGCGAGAAGACCGGCAGGTGCTAGTCAACAGCAAGCAGAGGCTGTCTGTTAGCCATGTGGCATGTGAACGTAACGCCAATAAGACGTATGAAGCATCTATCTCGTTCCCACAGAGAAACAATACTCTGTACTAAATGAAGGACCAAAAATCGGGCAACACGGCTGCAGGGTTCGGCTTTCAATCAGGGGTAAAGAACTCCTGATGTTTGTAACATTTCCGATCCTCTTCTGTCGCTATCAACATTATTCCAACCCCTCGAGGCAGGGTGACGAGTGGACCCGGATCCAAACCGATATACTTAGAAAGACATTGAAGCGAAACTTTCCAGCATGACGGGAGATGTACGGAGTACGTGGTCGGACGATCCACCGAACCTCGAACCACTAGCTAGTAGCCATAATCGCAACCCTTTGGATGAAAGCAAGCCGTTTGATGCAAGCTAGCCCTTTTCTTCCTGGATCAATTGAATATAGTTTAACGGCGGGCAGACTTGCGGTAGTGGACACTGGGCAGTGGACACTGGGAAGGAAAGCCGCCGATTCGGACTAGATTAGTGACTAGTGAACGCTGGACTATTGCCCCGTCGGCCGAGTACTTCGAACAAACTCCGTAAGATGATCGTAACTATCGAACGATGAGCAAATTTTGATGCATCAAACACGGCATTATAATCTGATTAAGGGGTCATTGGCTCCCCACCGCAAAGTCAAATTATTGAACAAGCTCGCGTTGCACACGAACCCGAGAGGACAGTTGCAGGTTTCGGATCCCCGGAACTATTAGGCACCGCCAAGGCAGCGATCGAAACTCTGTTGTTTAGCGAGTCAGATGGCGGGCTATGTAGTATGGTGGAATAATACTCCAGTCCTCCACTCTGTAGAGTGGTAACCTGAGGTAACCTGAGGGAGAATACCCGTAACTAGTTAACTTATGGCCTGTACTCCGTATGTAGTACATCTGCAGTGTACTAGGTAGTTAGTAGGTACTCCGTACGACGTGTCCATGGTAATGGTGCCATATCCGGGAGCAAATCGGCTTCCTCTGCGCCGTGTCGAAACTAGTTTGTTGGTTGCCCGACAGAATCCCAAGCACCTGCTAAACCGGTCTTATTATTTCTCTACCAAGGAATGGTCTTGTAGTAACAAAACCCAGCCAAACTCTGATATGGTTGTGACGCGTACCAGGGCCAAGGGGAAGTCTGGTCGTAAGACGAATTCAAGTCTTGCATCCTTTTCTTCAACGCAGGGAAATGAATCCCAGCTGAGACCCTGGGACAAAGCGGGACAAGGATCGCAGCAATAAAATACTGCATTGTCAAGCGTTGAGAATCGGTCTTCTCCGTACCAGGTGCATAACTAGTCGACATACTCCGTAGCCAAAGACTCAAAGGCGGGCCCTGAGGAAGTATCCTCCTGGAGGAGTTTGAGGTTTGGAAAGTTAAACCCACATTGTTATTATTGTTGTTGTTATTTAATAATGTTGGCCCACAACTGGGCTTATTCGCGCATGTGGAAGCCTGGACGGACTCAAGGAGTGGTCGTCTCAAGGCATCTCCAGTGGTACCTGTTTTATTTTGTGCTCTTTGGCCTGTTCTGTTCAGCTGCTGCCTGTCTCAAGCCCTGTCAGTGCTCTTTTGCGTGACTATGCAGTGTGTGCTCCGTACCAAGTACGAAGCTATCGCGTCCTACCCCTTTTCCAAAAACAAGTCGCGTCCCGGGGATCGCGGATTCAAGAATCAATTTGCGTTCCTGCACGTGATACGTAGCTAACTCGTTACTCGACTAATTCTAATACGGAATAGCATATCTGGGGAACCGAGCTAGAACATATTAGGAAAACAAAAAACACCCACCCAGATCGGGCTAGTCATTTCTATGTTTAGCATCTCCGAAATAATATGTTTCACGTGACACAGGGTCACCGGACTCCGGAGTCTGGGAGCCAAGAGAGACTAAGGGTAGGAGGCCTTCGAGCGAGGAGATTCTCCTCTCCCAGAGCTCTGGAACGACAGCCCGTCTGACGTTGGAAGGGTCTCCGACTCTCCGCTCGCCGCTCCGACTCCGGCCCTGTGATTTCTGTTCTTCCGCTCGTTAGTACGGACTCCGGGATACCACCGCCCATCCCGTCGTTCTTGTTGTTCGTTCGTTGAAACCGCGGCTTGCGTCCACCACCCCCGTCGTTGTGGAGACCGGAGACGACCCCCTCTCCTCCCCCCCTCTTGTTGATAGCACCATCGTTTACCGTGCGACGCTCCCCTCGTGATTCTATCGAACGGCGTCACTGCCTACCTGGGTTGCCAGTATGGGAATCAGTTTCGACTCCATCTGCCACAAGGCGCCCCTGCCAGCATGTTCCATGCTCGGCCACTCGTCGGTGTCAGGGTCAACTGGCATCCTGCCCAACTGCTACGCGCGGAATATTGAGTTGGCCAATACAATCATCTTCGAGGGCGCTTCGTCATTCCTGCATATCATCGCGCTGGGAATGACGGTTGTTATGATCCTCCATGTTCGGTCTAAATTCACCGCTGTTGGTATGGTTCTACGACTGCAATTAAAAAAAAAAAAAAACGAAGCTAACGGGATGTCGCCACAGGTCGCAAGGAAATCACGACGTTTTTCTATATCTTCATGGCCTTGACATTCTTTTCGCTTATTCTCGACGCGGGCGTAGTCCCCCCTGGCACCAGCCCGTTTCCCTACTTCGCCGCCGTTCAGAATGGTCTGACTTCTGCGCTGTGCACTTGTCTGCTAATCAACGGATTTGTGGGCTTCCAGCTCTATGAGGATGGCACTGTGCTCTCCGTCTGGCTGCTACGATCTAGTTCTTTCCTCATGTTTGCCATCAGCTTCATCATCTCGCTCCTGACCTTTAAGGGATGGGGAGGTCTCGGTCCGACGAACACCATCGGGCTTTTCGTCATCCTCTACATCGTAAACGCGGTCTGCCTTGCAATCTATGTAGTCATGCAGGTGATCCTCGTGGTCAACACTCTGGATGATCGTTGGCCATTGGGAAACATTGCTTCCGGCACCCTCATCTTCATCGCCGGACAGGTCATCCTCTATGCGTTCGGTAATGACATCTGCAACAGTGTCCAGCATTATCTGGACGGGCTTTTCTTCGCCTCTCTATGCAATCTCTTGGCCGTTATGATGGTCTATAAGGTGGCCTCCCCTTCCCCCCTTTCCAAATGTTGTCTTGATTCACATCCTAACTCGGGCTAGTTCTGGGATTCAATTACGAAAGAGGACCTTGAATTCTCTGTCGGCGTCAAACCCAATACATGGGAAGTGAAGGATCTCCTTCCCGAAGAGGATCGCCGGACAACCGTTTACCACGACACTAATTCCGAGTACGCTGGCAGTGTCTACCATCGGGCATCTACCTACGGCGGCCACAACTACTAACCTGCACCCGGCGTGCTTTAATAACTCCCTTCATCAATTTTTGTATATGATCATATGATGTCATGTACCCTTGATTCGAGCATTTTCATATTCTAATGCACAGCTCCTTCTCATGTTTCTGATCTGGGCTATATATTCTTCTTCCCTTCCCTTGCATGCATATGCGCCTCTTGTGCCTATTATTTGATATTCGTTGCTGAAAAAAAAGGGAGTCCCCGAGGCGTTCGAAAGCATGGAAATTTTGTTTTCTATATACTATCATCATAATAATGGATATAATCGGTCTTTAATGGTTAGCACAGGAATTCTCTTATAGAGTCATCCAATACAGTATTCCTGCACATGGATATACATACCCCAAAGATACATTGTTCTCATGAATCATTGTCACTTATCCTGTTGTCGAGGAGTGTTCGATGCATATAGTACCATCGCACTTTAAACCAGCAGGTGTGTCTAGGGTGCTGTGACGAATTAACAGAAACATGTTGGTCAAGTCTGTTAGCTTCGAATTTTGGATTTGCGTTTTCAGATTTTAATCGAAGATCTTTGTATTCGTGTGATTGCTGAAAATAGGAGTATGATTTTTTTTCAGTCGTAGGTTTTCAGGGCTTGATGCATGGCCCAAGGAATTAGTCAACAATCACAACATCGTCAGCATCGACATCCATGAATCCCGTGTTTCCTGAACCAGGCTCAGAGCTGTCGTCCGTCCGGGCTGTGGCGGTAGAGTACCAGCCCTTGTCGATAGATTTGAAGATGACTTCGCAGGTTTGCCGAGTGAGAGAGGAGAGACCGGGGTTATCACTTCGGATGAACATGCTGATATGCGCCTTGACCTCGTCTGACGCTTTGTTATTCAGAGCCTGGATCCATTGCAGTCCTGGTGGCCCCACGATACGCTCCGCGTCCATTCCTTCTGTTTCTTGTCCGTCGATTTCCGGGGGAAGACAACAGAAAGTTCGATTTTTCGATCGAATTATTCGCTGACTGAACGAGGTCTTGCTAGAAGTCGTATTCTCCACCAAAGAAGGCGCACCTTCACCCAGGCAAGTATAAAAATTCGTCGAGCGGATTCCTCGCTCATCTTCGATCTTCGCTAGCAGCTTCAGGCGTTTTCGCAAATCTGCCGTGCGTCCTAGACACCCGACAAATTCAAGATGCGACGAGACCCAATTCAGGCCTGCCGAAATGCGAGACCGCTGAGTATACGCCGCTGCTCCGCCTGCGGCCACCGCACCTGCCGCCCCGGCGAACATAGCATACCGGCCCCAACGCTGCCATGAGGGCGTTGCAGCAGCGTCTGCAGCTGGTGAAGCAGCGGGAAGTGGTTTTGGGGCAGCGGCGGCCTTTTCTGGGGTCTTTGTTGTTGATGGGTTAGGCTTATCATTGCTTCCGTATCCGAAGAAGCCTGCAACTTCTGTCAAGGCAGTGTAGGCGGTAGTGGCAGTTTTGTAATGGCCTTCTGCCCCGTACGAGACCACGCCAGGAGCTATGCCAAGAAAAGGGGTGTCGAAGGCGAGAAGTCCTTGGATATGGGGGAACATGAAAGAACCCGGTTCCACAAGGCGCTGGCTGCCTGAAAGACGATCAGATGATTCCTGGGGAGGAATCGGTTGCTCTTCAGATAGCAAAAGCAGCGTCTCTGCGCCGACAATCCCCCCCATTGAATGCCCAATCAGGAAAACATGGACAGAAGGATCGACAGTAGGCGAAGGGGTCTCATTCTCAACTTCCAGATCAATTACTTTGTTTTGGAGCCTGTACAACATATAAAGGTAAGAATGGCAATCTGATTTTCTCCCGGATCAAGGCCGATAACACACCATTCTCGGAATCTGCCCACACATTCTTTGAGATCCCCTCGGGTTTCATATTTTGGGTAAACGGCAGTGACAACCCGGACTGAACTGAGCGCATGCGCAACCAGCACACGCAGCCGGTCTGGAAAGCCCGCAAATGTGTCGTCACCTCCCTATCGAAAACGTGAGTTTGTTGTGACCTGTTTCAGCAGCGTGGGGTATAGCTCTTGCGGGGAGGAATCGATCACTCAAGCCCATCGTTGCTATCGTACCTTGAAACCATGGATATAAACGAGAAGCAGCGTCTTGTGCATTTCCGCAGCTTGAAACCATTTCAAATCCCCGATTATTAGATGCGGCAAGTCTCGAGTCTGACCTTTGGAGCCAACCTAGAGAAGTAGGTGTGATTGGCTTACGTCATGCCACGTGATAGGCTTCGCTCGATAAGTTGATCACCAAATAGACAATAGACCAGTGTGTGGTTATAATAGTACTTGGATACCTAGATATCTCCGAGGAGGGATTAAGTAACGAGGGTTCCCGTCGTATTATCAGTTGTCTAATTCATTTAGGTAGGGTTGATGTTTGCTTCATCTATCTGACAGTTGTAGTCGGACCCCAATTTAGATCCAGACGGAGTACTAGGACTGGGAATAGTACGTTATCAAGGACCATGGTCATAACTTCTCCTTGCGCTCGGATTCCCCAAAGCGCAGCAAACTGTCTTGAATGGTGGTGGCTATCAAAGTTCCATCGGGACTCCACAGCCAACTCTCATGCACTGCTCTGTTTTCCCCCGAGCGAGGGGTCCAGCCCTCCTGTATGAACCACTTGTGGGGAAATTCCCTATTCTCCTGGCTCGATGTCGCATTCCAGTCAATCATCCTGAGAGCTTCGCCGTGCTGGTGGAATATAACCGTTAGAGTGAGGCTGGCCATTGCTGTCCATCTCGTCTGTCCCAAGGCGCGCGGGATTAGGAGCAGGGAGTTCTTATCACTCGAATACATGTGGGCGCAGGCGTAGAGATTGTCGTATTCCCCAGATTGGTCTTTGGTTTTGATGCTTTCAAGATCGGTATCGCTACTTATTGAGTCTGCAGGAGACCCTTTGAGGCGGTAGTAGGTCAATTGGCGATATTCCTCCGGGTGCTGTCTCACTTCTTGACTCTGGTTGTAGTCACCCATGTCCACTTTGCGCACATCAAGACCTGGAAATATAGGTTCCTCGATCTCGCCTGTGTGGACTTGATTGATCCACCAATCGACATCTATACTGGGGCTTACCATGCAGTCCTCTGGCGCTTTTCCTTGCAGGAGAGACTTGTAACGCTGCTGAACTGGCGGGGGCTGGTGATCAAAGTGCTGTTGCTTTTCATCTCGCTTGAATGAGCATAGACATGAGAAGCATATCTTCCCCTCTTGCCGAGCATCGACGGCTCGGATGCAATACATTGCTCCGTCTCTGAGATGGCGCACGGTAAAGATATAAGGGACATCCAGACGGCCTGGCAAAATAAACGAACCTGTCATGTCCTAGAAAGTACGACGATTGATTAGAAGCCTAGTCGATGTGCTCTGATAAGAGGTCCGACTTACATTGATCACCAAGCCTCGCTCGACTGTCTTGGATGCCGCATATGCGGCCTGCGCGTAAACATGCCCGCCAAAGGCTCTTCCGCCATTTCCTGGAGGATATGGCATAGCTTTTGAGCGAAATATCTCGATCTTCTCCTTCACATGATTGTGAGAATCGGGATCCATCGACACTTCGACATCGTCCAGGCGTTCGAGCGACATTAACTCGGCAAAAGCCGCCGGAGAGGGAGTAATAAGTCCATTTGACCGATGCGGTTCGTCAGAGGACATTTAATAGCAGAAAAGGGATTTGTTTCAAGAAAAATAAGAATGGAATGCAAGCTACTATACTGAGCTTTAATGCTGCCTTCACCAGTGGTCTATGTAGAGCGAGTTGTTCAATGTCTAGTACAGGGAGTCGAACAAGGCATGAGACCACACTGACAGTATCTGATTGAAAACAAAACACCCTAAGAAGGGATTTTTGTAACTTATGTATGTCCTTGTGATGGATTCCGACGGAGAGGATTTGCAGGCGAAGCCATGCCTCTATTAGCACATAAACACGACCTCGTACTTGATCCGGGGCGATCAGGACAACCTCGGCTGGTCAGCGAGGGGTTCGGTTGGCCAGTGAGACTCTCGCAGCGATAACTTGCAGGCACCTAAACTCTCTAGAGGTTAGATAAATCTCAAACGACTGGTGATTCTGCCTTGTGTCCTAGCTGACTTTGGCATTATTGGCCCTTTTAACTATGAGACAAGGCTCGTGACCGAGTCCCTTCTAATACTGGGGTGGTTTCTCTTGGCCCTTTAAGCTATCAGGCTATCGTTCAGGGAGTTTAATTGGCCAATAAAGGGTGGTATAATAACCAGGAATTGGATAGTATTGATTGGCTATAAGTCATTGACTTCAAATAGGTAGATTACTTAAGGGAATGGTACCTGTTAGGCCAACGCGACAGAATCTACTTGAACATCGACGCCTCCGTTTGTTTGATATATGGACCTTTGGACCGAGAAAAGAGTATGGGGAACGTTATTTTTCCGTTCAAGATCAAATCCTAACAAGTCGTTTGGAGAGTTTGGACAGGGGCTCCGAAGAATAGTCGAGAAAACACTCGCACTCATCACAGAGTAGATCCCATGAGAAATAGTAAAAATTGCAGAGTGGATTTCAATCAATAAGCGCCTAAGTATGCCGATAATACAGCTCCCGTCCCGTAAGATGATAAATGATACAATGCTGAAAGAAAAGCCAAAAAGAGAAAGAAAGAAAGAAACAGAAACAAGACCAGGTATCTGATACAGAACAGAGCAGGCAACAATTCACCTGTCTCTCCTTCACTCCTCACGAGAGGGTCCCCCCCACAGAAACCATCTAGATCATGTCGTAGATGCTCTTGTTGTTGTTCCATTCCACCTTGCCCTCCACATCTTTGATCTCCTCTAGCTTGTTTCCGAGCTTGACAATGGAGAACCGGATCATCCGCGGGTCTAGATGAAGCGTTCTATGAACGCCGGCTTGTGCGGACGCAGACGAGTCGAAGCGCATAATGAAGTGGTGGCCCTCGGTGTATTTGGCCTGATGCTTCTTCATGGTTTTGGGCAGGCGGAAGGTGCCCCAGTTCGTGTAGCCACGGACTACTCCGCCAGAGCGCAGAACATGGGCTCCGGCATTGCGAGCAATTCTAAAAGTCTATTAGATCTTCGATGCCGAACAGGAGATATCGAATCCAGGGGAATAAAGAGGTTCGTGGTGAACGTACTCGCGGACCTCCTGAAGGCTACCCGGACGGACCTGACCAGCGCAGTTAGTTCCAACAACCGGTGATTCAAAAAAAGAAAATATATGCAATCCATGAGACCCGACGTACAATAGCAACTAGCTCATATAACATGACGACCAGCGTTGTGGATGGCGATTTAATAGTCCAATGACGCAGACTTTTTTTCTTCTTTCCGACGCCGGCCTCCAGTTGAAGCTGTGCTTGTTGCGTCTTATCAGCAGGTCTTGGCACGAGCTTCCCGTATCAGTCCGCGGATTAGCTACAAGTACTTTATTTCTCCCTTCGTCTTTCCCACCTTTCCCATCTTCTCTTCCTTTTCTATCCTTCGCCTGGAATTTGCTCTCTTCCTCCTCGTCATAATGTCTACTGTCGCCAGATCCGTCCGCCCCTTTGCTTCCCGGGTAATTGCCCAGAAGCCGCTTTCCACACCCAGCATTGCGCGATTGTCTCCCACTCTGCGTTTCCCGCGGGGAAACACCAGAAGCTTCTCGCAGAGCGTTTTCTGTATGAACACCCGGTTATTGTGCCTGGATGGCCTCTGAATATTTATTGCCTGTTGTAATTGATGCTAATATTTTCTTTTGTTTTTGCTACAGGGCAAGTGAAGAAGTATACTGAGTCGCATGAATGGATTGAATTGGCCGAGGATGGAAAGACAGGTCCGTCAATTTCCTGGCGTTGACTGCATGGTGGATATATTTGTACACACAGAAGACTAACTTGAGGGAAAAGCCAAAATCGGTATTACGGATTATGCGGCGCACTCTCTCGGCGAAGTCGTCTTCGTTGAGCTCCCGGAGGAAGGCCTCGAGGTTAACGTCGGGGAACCCGTTGGCGCGGTCGAGTCGGTCAAGTCAGCGTCCGATGTGCTGTCGCCGGTGTCTGGGACGGTGATCAAGGGCAATGCTGTCCTGGAGGATAAGGCCAAGTTCATCAACGAGAGCCCCGAGGGGGAGGCCTGGATTGCCGAGATCGAGGTCAATGATGTCGCAGAGTTTGATGCTCTGCTAGACGCAGAGGCCTACAAGCAGACTCTTGATCTGGAGTAACGAGAAGGAGATGAGGTTGCAGAGGGTGCTGCGGGCTCCCTAGGCGCTGCCTGCTGGCCGCTCCGGAATGGACTTTCGCTATACCATGTCTTTTATCTACAGACCACTTAGATTTCCCTCTTCTTTGGGTTGATCGTCTTTGTTCAACTAGACTCCCCGGCTAGGCGCTTGTATTCAACAGCAAGGGTCTGCATTGATGAAATGAAATATCACATAATTATAATATTGCCTTTTCGTTAGTATGATACAAAAGTTTCCAGCCGGAATACTTGTCTGAAGGATACCCAGCTCCCAAACATGCGATGTAGTTCATTCTTCCATCTCTTCAATCGTCGGTTTGGTTGGTTTCTCTTCCTTGTGACCCATCAAACTATCCATGATATGCGATTCTTTTGCATCCGTAGTCTGCTTCGTTGTTGCAGACTCTGTCTCTCTGTCTAGATCAGGAGATGAACTGTTTTCGTGATCGTCATTGCTCTGGGTCTCTTCCAAGACACCTAGGCCGAGGTTCTAGTTGGTTCAGCATGTGTTCTTCGGAATGTCTAGATGTTTGATTTCCAAATCCGAAACCAAGAAACAACCCACCATTTCTATATATTGACCCTCCTCCTCGCCGGCCTCATCCAGAAGAATATCTTTGGATTTCCCTGCCGCAATGTCTTTCTGTAACGCCTCGTTGGCGCTCCGCAATTGCGGTAGAAAAGAAGAAACACGGGCGAGAATGTCCGAGTCTAGAGTGATGCGACCGATTGAAGGTTTTGACCGGCTAGGAACAACATTCGTTATTGATGTAGACTCCTCTTCAGGGGACCCGACAACATCATCGTGATGATCCAGATCTTCATCGTCGGCATTGCTCTCGCTCTCGGAGGAAGAGGTGCTGCCTTCGCTGCTCGTGTAGTCGTCCTCGTCGTCCTCGTCGCCGTCACCATCACCATCACCGGTAGTTTCTTCCGACAGATCATTCGATGTGGTTATCGAAGACGGCGCGACGCTATCGGAGCTCGATCTCAAGCTTGAGGGAGGAATCCTGGTGCGTTTCGGGAGTGAGACCAATGAGGATGGCTCCGGGACATCTTGTGGGCGCTTCATAGGAAGAAAAATATGTTGAAACAAGGCGCATAAAAATAGGTTGTCTAATAATATGATTGACAAATGGTGGAATATTCCTCAATCCGTGGCACTCGAAGATTGCGATAAAATGTGGGCCTCCTGAAGAACAGGAATCGACCCCGATAAGGGAGAGCCATTCGCTCTTTCCCCGCTTGGCTTGGACAAGCTGGGTGGACAATGGGTGCCGCCCATTGTCTTATTCATGCAGGCAGAAGCGGTCCTGCTGTCACTTATTGGAGTGAGTCCATTTCTTCAGCATGCCTGGTCGCTGACTAGGTACAAATCTACCAACTGCCTTGCTACCTTTTCCTTTGGCTGACGGTGTCTGGACTCAACGAGTATCCCCGCGCTGTCGCTTACTCCGTACTCCTATTGACCTTCATTCAGCCAGCTAGCACTGAACGTGGGGCTTCAGGTCGGCGTCAACAGAGGAGAACACATTGACTTTTTGCCCATACTTAGTATATTTTGGTACCAGCTGGTCTGGTCAAGTTACTGTCTGATATAATTACCCGAGCGAGAAACTGTTGAGGTGTTCCCTTCCAGAATGAGCATACCAACGCTACAAATCAATGACCGCACAGCGGAGATGCCCAAGGTGGTCATGACAACAACAACGACAACGACAGACGAGGAAGACCAGCAAGCATCGTCGCCAGCGTCGGCAACGAGGAAATCTCTGCACCAGAATATCTTCGGCAAGCTGCGTCCACTACCCTTCCAGTACCACTGGACGGTCTGGTACGACAAGTACACCGAGGGCAGTAACAACAGCTATGACGAGCGCCTGTATGTCCTGCACGAGGACGTGGCGGACATTGCAACCTTCTACCGTGTCTATAACAACTACCCATGGGACAAGGTCCGCCTGCGCGACACGGTGCATATCTTTCGCAAGGGCGTCAAACCCGTCTGGGAGGACCCAGAGAACTCCAGGGGGGGTTGCTGGAAGTTCCGCGTGCCCAAGACCAACGCCCAGGCCTTCTTCCACGAAATTGCCATCCTGTGCATGGCGAATGAGTTCCAGGCCGTGCTGGAGCAGGGTAAGCTATATCTTATACGAGTGTATTTCTCAAGACCGGAAACTTCGTATTAACTGGCACAGAACATGACCATGTCTTGGGTGTTTCCACCTCTGTCCGCTTCAACTCCAACACCATCTCTGTGTGGAACAAGCTGGGAAGCAACGAAAAGTCCATCAAAGCGCTGGAAAAGACGATCATCGATCGATTAACGCCTGACCTGCGGCCCACCGCGGGCTCATACTCTTACAAGCGACATGATGCAAACGATGGGTACCAAGAAGCAATGAGAGCTCTCTCGAGCCCGGCTAGCACAGTTGGTTCAGAAACTGGTACTGCCGGGAGTTGCGCAAATATTGGATCGAAATGATTGCTTTATTAGCCCATTGAATATGGAGCAACCAAGTAGTTACTATATGATATGCTACTAAATAACTCAACTATTATAAGCAAAACAGTTCTTACATAGATAGACTATTATTGATTACTCAAATTATCTATGATACATTATCATACAGGCTAGTGATGATTATCACTTAGCTACAACCTTTAATATCTTGATCATCTTGATCATCGATCACGATCAGGTATATACCTGTCAAAACGATCACGGGGAATTTCTCTGTCTGGAGATCGGACCCGTCGGCGAGGTGATCGGCTTCGATTACTTGTAGGGGGGACGTAGCGGTCGATATCAAGGAGATCAGGCGTACGCCGCCGCGAGCGAGAGCGACGTCGTGACGCTGATCGTCGTCTGGACGGACGAGATGTCGATCGGTGTCGTTCGCGGTCACGATCACGATCATGCTCTCGCTCATGCTCGCGGTCTCGGCCACGCTCAAGGTCAACATCCCGAACACGCTCTCGGTTTTGATCCTTACCGCGTTCGCGTTCACGTTCACGGTCTCGGTCTCGGTCTCGGTTTTTATCTTTATCTCTATCTCGTTCACGCTCATGATCACGGTCTCGATTTTTGTCTTGATCTCTATTTCGTTCACGCTCATGATTGCGGTCTCGGTTTTTGTCTTGATCTCGGTCACGGCCATGGTCTCGATTTTTGTCTTGATCTCGGTCTCGGTCATGGTCTCGGTTACGGGCTGGGTCTCGGTCTCGGTCACGATCACGGTCACGATCACGGTCTCGGTCTCGGTCTCGGTCTCGATGGTCACGCTCTTTCTCGCTAGGTCGGTCTCTCTCTCCACGACGAGAAGATGAGCGAGAGTCAGAGCGGTGGTGATGCTGTGGGCGATAACTATTTCGGTCGGTTCGGTCTCTGTCCCGGCTATGGTCTCGATCACGAGCATTCTGATCCCTATCTAGTCCCCGATCGTCGCTTCGATCTTGTTCACGGCCGTGGTCCCGATCACGATTTCTGTCATGGTCTCGTGGAGCGACAACAGAAGTACTCCGGCTTCGACGACCGGGCCTGTAGCTTCGATAGGCAGGACGATCGTGTCTGTAGTCGCGGACGGAGTGCTTGTCATCAATGTCGTGGACATGATCACGAGGCCGAACGGAGGATTCTCTTGACCGTTCTCTTGGTGGGTATCGATCGTAACGAGATGGCTGTCGTCTGTGTGAGTCGCTGCGGCTGTCATCTCCATGCCGACCCCAACTCCGGTCATGCCTATCAACGCTAGATTCATGCCTTCGCCGATCATGGTCCCGGGAAGGACTTCTTGTCTGAGGTTTGGTTGGAGTATTTGAATATCGGGATTCCGTAACACTCTTGTTCTGTAGCGGGGGTTTTAACCCGTTTTCGATGGCCTCCGCTTCTTCGAAGTCGAATTCTGGTTTCTGGCGTGCCTTGGCGGCTAGCTCCTCCCCTTCTTTCAGGAGTAGCTGCAAAGCCGCCTCCTCCAGCAATTTATCATCCACAGGCGGCGCCGGAGCGGATGCGGGGGGTGGTTCTTTCTGCGCCGGCGTATCTCTTCTGGAGCCTTGAGGCCGAGAAGAATGTTCGCGTTCAGAACGAGAAGTTGGGGAACGATCGCGGTATCGATCTCGGTCTCGGTACCGACTGTGATCACGATAGCGGCTATGGTCACGGGGTCGGCTGTAATCACTGTCTCGATCTCGGTCCCAGTCACGATACCTGCTGTCGCGATCTTCTCGTCTCCGTCTGTCGTATCGCTCCTGGCGTTCTTTCTCTCTCTGCTCGTCGAAGGTACGCTGATCGTCGCGCTTTCGTTCCCGTTCAGCGCGCCATTTAGCCTCCCGTTCCTTCTCTTTGGCTCTCTCGGCCTCCTCCTTTTCACGCTGCAGTTCCCGCTCCTTGCGCTCTGCTGCCGCTCGGACACGCTCTTCCTCTTCCTCTTTCTCTCTCTGTTGACGCAGCTGTTCCTGCCAGATCTTCTCGCGCTCGTCGCGTTTGGACTTGACATAGGCTTCGTAGTCTTCGTCGGTTTTACTGCCAGATAGCTCTTCCTGCGCAGCAATCTCTTCACCGACATCTTGACGGCGAACATCTCGAATGGTGTCTAGGATTGTTTGTAGGTGGTTGGCAGTCAGCATCTCGATCGTTGCCTCGACGTTCTTGTAGACATCGCTTCGGTCGACTGCGCCCTCGATCAACGTCGCTGCTTTCCCCCGTTCTCTCGAGAGATGCGCGGGCTCCCTGTCAATCTCAGACTCGGCTAATTCGAATAACATATTTGTGAAGGTCGCCTTGTGTTCCTACTTACGAAGGGTCATTAGCATCGCAGAAGGCCGCGGAGGTATCGTGGGCAGAGGTGCAACAGCTAGACGTACCCCTTCGTTGAACTCGGCCCAGATCTTCTTGCGCATACTATCAAAGCCGCCTTTTTTCTTGTACGCGTAGAGCAGACCGTCAATGGCTGTGCGCTTCGCTGGACTGATGTGAAGCTCCTCCGTCTTGAACTTCTTCCGTACTAGGCTCTCGATGTCCAGCGAGGGCCGCTTGACGCCTTCTGTGAACTCCACGCCCAGCATCTCCTCTGGACTGGCCATCGCGGGGGATGCCTAGCCTAGGAGACACACGCAGTGGGGAAGAAAAAGACCCCCGATAAATTAGGATGCTGAAATGGTCGTTGGGAACTTGCGCGTCGCAACTTCCCCCAAAGGCAACTTTCCCTCCGGTCTATCGGCGGAATGTTTTTCCCGGGCTTGGGAACTGCGCGACGCTGATTCGACGCGGTGCCGACCGCCCGCGACTGACTGCTGGGCTGATCCAACCTCCTCTTGACTGTCGAGATCTGCGTTACTGGACGGAGTGCAGCCTACGACTCTACGACGGCCCTCGAATAGCTGTACGGCTGGTGTTCTGTCCGTTGTTCGATTGTTCTTGAACCCTGACAATTCCGCTTGCGGCTCCCACAGATAGCCACAATGGTTCACAAAGTCCTTTTCTGGGGCGGTTTCGGTAGGCGACCTTATCTATCTTGCAGCAGTGTTCATTCTGTTAGATATACTGCTGTGTTCATTGAATTGCATGCACATAGGATATGCTAATGTGATTGCTGTTTAGGCATCGCCGTAAGACTCTGGCAGCTCGGCATTGAGATGCGCCCGTTACTCGCCAAGGAGTCCCTCTGGGTGTATCCCCTCTTCGCCGGCGTGGGTGGAAGCTTTGGTTACTGGCTCCAGGGCGTTGAAGACAGACAGCTCAAGATCCTCTCGCAACGACGTGAAGCCATCCTCGAGAAGCGCCGGAGGAGAGACGCTGGTGTCAGTGCCGTGGAAGAGGCCGGTATTCTGGCTGCGACATCATAAGTCGGACGAGTGAAGGTTTGGGGGAAGAAAAGCGAGGGGAAGTGCTGGATGAATTGTACCATTATCGGGTCGATGGAATGGACTTCAGGCGGATACCTGGCTGACACGGACGCAGCAAGACTCAAAACGCTCCGTGTCGAGGACCGCAGACCAATTGATAACCTGTTTTCTTTTCGCCGCAATTGCAGCATTCTGCCTAGATGTAACTATGGTTTTTGTTTGTTCTGTGTTACAAAAAATATGCATACTTTCTGCCATTGAAAAGACAGAGCCTACTTGAACTCACAGTTCAGTATAGTGTGCAAGACAGGCATGCCTCAAAATTTCCTGGTACTCAATTCACTCTTGTTTCAATATTCTCGAGATGAATGCCGAGACCCATGCTCTTCTTCTGTGCTGACCGGTTCTCCCTATCGAGTTTCTGATAGACATCTCTCAACAACTCATTGTAACGCAGGTACATACGGTGATCTGTCGCCCGTTCCTGGTCATAAATCTCCTCCACTGTCAAATCATCCTGGAACAGTTGCCGCTCAAGAATACCCGCAATCACCTGTTTTTCCTGTTCAGTGATCCCCCGGACCTGGATCTGCTTGGGCATACCGTGCAACCAGACGTGGACCCAGCCCCAGTCCAACACCTGCTCGACTAGTCGGCAACAGCCATCGGCGCAGGTGCATCGGCGCAAATCGATAAAGAGATATGACAATTCGAACTTCTGCCGCACAAAGGTTAGCGTCCGGCCCCAGAGAAGCTCTCGAATGTTCTCGATTTGATGGTCATGTTCTATTTGTCCATTCTTGCCGGCACAATCGACGACGGCAACGGCAGCAGAAGAAAGAGAAGCAGCCTTGTCGTCGTATTCTTTCTCTTCTTCTTTTTCTTCCTCTTCTTTGGTCTCCTGGGCCGTGTCTTCGATGCTCAGCTGTTCGTGCAGCTGGATCAACTCGTTGATGGCGTCAGTCTTGTGCTTGCGTACCGAGCCGTCATCATCCTCAGTGAGCTCCTCCACCTCCGCAGCAACCGCCAGCGACTCGTCGGCCAGGAACTGGGCCAAGAAGTTGTAGTCGCGAACATCGAAGACCAACTCGAGTTTGCGGATCTTGGTGAGGTTGCTGGCGACGCGCTCATGCTGATGCGCCAAGGTGGCGAGCAAGTCGACATGAACTAGGGAAAAGGTGTTTTCACCGAGAAATATGGGCATGGCTTCGTTGTAGATCATCTTGGAGGCCAGAAGTAGGGAGAAATTGGGGATGGGATGCTTCCCTTGTCGGTCTGGATCCAACGTGTACTCCATCGACATGAAGGGGCGGACGAAGACTCGAGGCACAACCAGAGAGTAGCGGTAGATCTTCTTTCGAATCTTGAGAGGCAGGTCAAGGAAGCCTGCCATGGTGTGAGGGTTCATAGTCGTCAAGTTCTAACCAGCGTCTTTAGGACTTGGTGAAGGTAAGAAGAGGTACAGTCATAAAGTGAAGGAAGTGGATGTCCAGCCACTGTCTATCAGCAATCACTGGCTAATCTTAGAGATATTCTTTTATAGGTTTTACACCAGGATGCCTCATATTTAGATAAATATGATTCTAATTATATACATTTTTATATTAACAGCCAGTAAGACGATCCTTTAGTTCACTCACATGCAAGTTGTAGTGAGACTTCCCATTTTTGGCTGCCACTGCCATAACCCCCACCCAGGCGGTTACGAATCAAACTGGATATTCTCTCTCTGAGTCGAACAAGGTGTTCCTCTGAACCGGATACTCGCAGCTTTAAGTTCGCCATGTACAGTCCGTAGTGGACCTGCCAGAACCGTGCATCGTCGACACCGAAAACAGCCGGGTCAGCTTCAATATCCCTGATGACCTCGGATACGCCAGGACCAGAATAGGACATCAGGAGCATCGACCCTAAGGTCTTGACCAGACGCACACCTAGCACGCACATCGAAATCGCAATGGTGCCTGACAGCAACTTGTCCAGCCAGTCATAAAGCTGGATCGACACTAGAGGAAGCAGAAGCAAGAGGGTCGAACACGAAAGAGTGAGGAAGTGAGACGGGTTGCTCAGTACCGACGGCAAAGATTCGATATACGCAAACCGCATAGCCTTCCCAATACGTGCGTGGTTCTTGAGTCCAATCGCAGACACCAGAGTCGATCCCACGGCAAGAACGGCCGTCACGTCGACACTACCCACAGACACTCGTTCGTGATGATGAGTGCGGTGAGGCTCGTGTCCCGCAGACTCTAGCATATGTTGCAGATTATGGGAGATGAGGTCCAGCCCCATGAACAGCAACAGCACACACATGGCAAACCCGGCGAGAACCTCTGCGCGCTCCAACCCAAACGGATGCCGAATACTGGACCGCTTCCACACCTCAAAGTTACCAAGTACATCCACCACCACGCAAAGCAACGCGCCCAACGAGTCAAAGAGTATCAGGTGAGATAAAGCCGTGATGGCCAGAGACCCGTGAGCACTCCATAGAGTGTATGCAGCCACGAAGATATGACAAATACTCCACCAAAACCGCGTCTTTTGATCCCTCGACATGCTCGCTTGGCACTCCCTCAGAGTCGGTATCGGTAGGGAATTCGGGAGGGCCAGAGGCGCGCGTGGAGGGGGCTCGAGAAAGATCTGATGCGAAACACTACTATGCTTGTACTTATGGCCACGTCGTTGCCCAATGTTCTGTAGTGTCGGTACAACAAGCTTAGCAAAAACAATCCCCCATCCAATCACCAATGCAACGCGGTCTCCTTACCGATTTCACGACTGGGCCCTTGGCCATCACCGTCGTCTGGAAGTTGAATGGACCAGCCGCTCCATCATCACCAAACCCGCTCCTCCCCGGGGAGGCCGCACCCGCACCCGGACTGAAAGACAATTTCGTCGGACTGAGCAGACCTCCACCGGCAGGATCTGAGCCGACAGGAAAAGGCGATAAGGAGTTGCCATCATACGCTGGCGTGTCCGCAGCGAGCTGAGGACTGCCGTTGGGAGGGTTGTCTGCGGGAGGAGTCGGCGTGCGTGGAGGTATTGGAATTGGGAGGTTGGAGGCCATGGCCGATCTTGCGCCTGTTCCCTTCTCACACTAAAGCTCAAATAATATTTCCAGCTGCCGTGTGGAATAAACAATAAACAACCCTGCTCGCGATGATAGCAACAGGAGCTGCCGTGCAATCAATCGCGAAGTGGATAAGGAGGCGACGGCGGGGTGTGGGCCTCAGGCCTCGGCCGCATTGTGTGCATCATCTCTCCGCTGTATGACCAAAGCGTGTTCTCTCCGTACCACGTTCCCAGGCCTTGCCTCCTCCACCACCGACATAATAGTTATTTGCCTTTTTTTTGGGTCACCTAGAGCTAGTTCCCAGCGTCTCTCGCTCGCTTCCTGCCTGTGCAGTATTGCAGTCGATCGCTGCGATGAACATCGCTCTAACTAGATGAGAGATACCCGCTGGTGTCTGCACCTGTCTGGCGTCCATGGACAACCGCGGCTCCTTTTTCTTCCTGCTTTTCGCTTTTTATCTCCTGCTCAGCACGCAGTCGCGCCCGCCGCTGATCGACCAGGAACGTGAGCATCGCCGGGAAGTGGCTAGGGAGCAACATGCGCTGCATTTGCTGAACGGCTCGCACTATGGCGACTTCGACCCTGCCACGGACAAGTGGCTTCCATTTCCGGGGCTGAGGAAGAACGACAGTTATGCCTGGGATCTGTTGCCCTACGCACAGGATCGAGCTCGTCACCAACTGCATGTTGCACTGTCAGATGCAGGGTTGGAGCCTCCAAAGAGTCTCATTGACCCGCAGGCGGCGCAAGAGCCGCTGAACCTGACCCAGTTACCGCTCCCTGTATACCGCAATGCAACGGGGAAGCTGAGAGGCGATTGGGTTAGACGAAAGCTCGATCGGCCGCCACCAACTCTCAATCTTTCGGCGATAGCACGGGAACATGATTACATCACGTACGAGTACGGTGTCAATGTCACGGGGGACAGTGGAACGTTCTATCTTGGCCTACGCGAGGGAGGAGGTGAAGAATTATACCGTGGGGAGGGCCATGTCAGAGAAATCCGAGGAGAGTTGGCGATTGAAAGTGACAACTTGCTCGGGAATACGCACTATCTGTCGCTCTTTGGATATCATTTCCCAGAGAGTGGAAGCATCATTCTGAGTACTACTAGTGAGAAATTCGCCGGAGTGTTCTCGCTACCTCACTTTGCTCTCTCTCAGGATACTTCTGAGTTGTCGCATCGGCTTCTCATCAAGTCGCTGTTGGATGCAATGTCGGAACGGCAAACCCGACCTGGCACGTTGTTTCCATGGCCTGCACTTGCTGGATTGGAGATGATGGACTTTCCCGCTCCGAAATGCGAGCACATTGTTTTTTTACAGCAACACCCAGTGGCCATTCAAGAATATCCCGCCGATATGTCGGTTCTCGATCGGATAGAGCAAGAGCTTCGATTCCCCGTGGGCGCCCCCATCCCAAGCCCTCCTCTGATGAAGATGTCGGCGGTGGTATTGTCCCCTGATTGTGGATATATCCTTGAGACAAAAAGCACGCCCGAGTATCCCCCTACGGAAGCTTTGTCGCTCTCTGGGCCCAAACAGGAGGAGTTCCGCAAGTATGTCGCACGCTTTGTCTTTGTGGTTTGCGGCGTATTTGCTGCCCAGATCACGCTTCTCTTGAGACAAATGAAGGACGCGTCGACTCCTTCCACGAGGAGTCGAGTCAGCTTCTATACAGTTGCTATGATGGCGTTCGGAGACGCTTTCGTGATTGTCTTACTATTACTGGAACTGTATTCAGAAATATCTTTCCTCATTCTGGCGGCCACCTCGTTCCTGGCCCTCCTCTCTGTCAGTTATATTGGGATGAAATTCATGATTGAAATATGGGCTGTCCAGGCACCGGAGAGAAGAGACCAAGGCCGCCCCCCGCTGGCGACAACCGCACGTCCGACTTCACTACCCTTGCCCGTGACAGCACCGAGATCGGGTACTAATGGAGCGACCCCGATTATCATAACCCCCGATCAAGACCCTCCTGACGACGACCTAGATCCGCCCCCCGCCCAACCCCCGACACAGAGCCCTCTTGACGCACGTACTGACGTCGGGGCGATGTATGCCCGTTTCTACTTCATCCTCTTTGCCAGTCTGATCCTTTCACTCTGGGCTTTTATCTGGCCCAATCGGCTGGGCGCGCTGTATGCGCGAGCTCTTGGATTTCTGTACCTATCGTTCTGGATTCCACAGATATATCGCAACATTGTGAGGAATTGCCGCAAAGCTTTGCGTTGGGATTATGTGGTCGGACAAAGTATTCTTCGGCTGTTCCCCTTTGTGTATCTCCTCTCGGTGCCCGGGAACGTTCTTTTCATCAGACCCGACACCGTGACTGCCCTGATTATGATGGGCTGGGTGTGGATTCAAGTCTGGGTTCTAGCTAGTCAAGACATTCTAGGGCCCCGATTCTTCGTGCCTCGTGGCTGGGCCCCTCCGGCCTACGACTACCATCCGCTTCTGCGAGACACCACGGGATCGGAGGACCAGGACCTGGAAGCTGGCGGGATGATGTCCATCAGCTCGCTCCGGGCTGACGGACGAGACCCCGCAGACGAATCCAAACAGCAGCACGACAAGCACCGCGCGCGGCCCAACAAAAAGGCTGTGTTTGACTGTGCCATCTGCATGCAGGATATTGAGGTCCCCGTCCTGTCAACCGCCAGTGTCTCGGGCAGCAGTAGTGTCGCGGACGGTGCCTCGAGCATCCTCAGTCGTCGTACATATATGGTCACCCCATGCCGACACATCTTCCACAGCACGTGTCTGGAAAGCTGGATGCGTTTGCGACTGCAGTGTCCCATCTGTCGTGAATCCATCCCTCCGGTCTGAAGCTTGTATATAGTTGGGCAGTAGTAGTTATACCTTCTCGCACAGACACGACTAGGGATAGTTTTCCCTCCAATGTAACAGCAGATTTATAATTTAGGTACAGGCATTGCTTGATGAGAGATCATTGGCAACTTTGATTGATAGAATCATGCCAACGTAGAAAGCGGTGTTGGCTGTCCTCGCGACGATCAAAGTCTCAGTCCTAATCAGCGTATAGACAGCGATGCACTCACTCTTCTCTTTGACTTTGCATGCCTTTCTGTAAATTAGAAATGAATTTCGAAAAGACTATTCAGACCCAAGACACATGACTCCTTTCCATCAGCCGATAATACACTAAGATCCAGAGACAGGAAAAAACACATCCTTAATACAAGTCTATATATGGCGCGAAGAATCTGCCCAAGGGGGAAGAAATGCCTCTTTTGAGTATCTTTAAAACAGTAAAGGTATATGCAAGAATTGCGTGCTCTATTCCCTCAAAAAGAAAAAAAAACGTAAGTCGACATCCATTTACGAAATTTCCTTGATGCGGCATGTCCAGCCAGATTCCTGGCTCAGGAGGGGCAAGCTGATGAAGAAGTCAGTGGCAAGAACAAAACTAAATTATAAGTCTTCGGAAAACAATAGGAATGCCTACCTTGCACCCAGACACCAGCCCAGTTCGTTACCCTTGATCTTCTTAGCGATCTTGACCTCGCGGGATAGGGGCATCTCGTAACCAGAATGCAGCAGGCCAAGCATGAAGTTCAGGTCGAGGCAGTATTCGGCGCGGTCTTGGAGCTCTGCTATGGCACCGTCGATTCCTTCGAAGACGTCCCAGCTCTCTTGGCCACCACAGACAGTTGAGGCGAGCTGGTGTAGCTCGCCGATAGTGAAGGACTCGGGCATGCCAAGTGGGAAGGTACGGTCGTAGAAGTAAGAAAAGATGTAGGCGTCCTCGCGGGCAAAGGTCTTCGCGAGGGACGGCTGGTGCACGCCGTTGAAGGAGCAGGGTGCGAGTTTGCAGTCGGCGTCTTTTTTCAGAATCCTCTCTGCCAGACCGCGGCATTGAACAGCTGCCGAGGCTTCATGTGTACCAGTCATCATGACAGAGACCTTGGGGCCGAGAGGGTGGTCCTCCGCGAACGTTAGATTGACCTGCTTCTTCATTCCCGGGTTGATGCACGGGTTGGGAAGTGGGTTGGTGAGCCAGGAAAGGTCCTTAGGGCTGGAGGCCAGCTTGGCTTCGACAACAGCCTTGTGGATCGTCTCACGAGCAGACATCAGACCGTAGCCAAGGTGGGAGTGCTGGTACAGCTCAAAATGCCGTCCGCCGAAATCGAGCTCATACTTGTGATCACCTGCCGCGAGCTTCTCGGGCATGCCGCCAGCCTTGCTCTGTTCAAATGTTGGCTGGAATACGATCTGCGTGGAACCGCCACCCAGGTCGAAGATAGCAGCGGTCGGGGTCTCGTCAGGTCCACCGATCTTGCCTAGAAGGTAGTTGACGGTGACCCAAGCGTAGACGCCCTCGTTAGAACCGTCCATGATCTCCACGCCGCCATTCTCCTTGGACACCACAGGGAATGGGTAGACGGTTTCGAGGCGGGTCCTCACAGCATCCAGGATCTTTGTGCTTAATTCTGGACCCAGCAACCTCAGACCAGCTGTAGCCTTGACGGCCACCGGCGTGCACTTCTTGTACTCGTCCGGAACGGACTTCATAGCCACTTCCATTAGAGGGTCCAGACTCTTCGCAGCACCCTCCGCATCTTCCTTGTAAGAACTGAGGCCGGAGCCGCCAGGCTTCGGTGTGGTCATCTCAAACACCTCGTCTTCCAATTCAGGCGACGGGCCACAGTTGTTGAACCGGTAGACGTGAATGCGCGAGCCGGTGCTTCCAGCATCGATCATGAGCACATATTGAATCAGTGGCTTCGACGGATCGAGCGGCTTTGTGCATCTTGTCGAAGGTTCGGAACCTGAGGGCGCATGCTCTAAAATAGAATTAGTTTCTCGGAGTGAAGAGGCAACGGTTATGGGAGTCAGGCGACTCACCCTGCGTGAAACTGCTCGCAGCTGGCCTTGACGGATTCAGCCAAAGAATAAACATAAATAGGAGGCCAATAATGGCCCCCGTCTTGAAATATCGCGATCTCTGGCTCTGCATCATGTTGGGTGGCGCTGTAGTAGTGGAATTCTGATCCGATGGTTGGAAATCGTCCGAAGTCTCAACAACGGGGGTATCAACACGGGGAACAGGGCGTTTGCGAGCGCTAGAATCTGAATTTGAGTTCGACTGGGTGCCTTGACGCTGCTGGCGGTCAAATCCTGTCGACATGCGAGCAGAACAACTCAATAGCGACCCAAGTGGCGAATGGGTGAAACACTTCAAGCGTCGTGTTTCAGCAGACTGCGTGAGAAATAGACATAAAATAAGCAAGGGAATCAACGACTAAAAACCAGAGGACACATAGATCCCCCAAGAGCCTCACAACCAGCTCGCAAAAGAACGTGAGATGCGAACACGGGAGGAAAGGGCGTCGCCGCAGGTCAGAATCAGGATCAGAGATGAAAGGGGCATGTGGCGCAAGTTTCTACTGTGGCGGCTCCCCGCTGAATGCGGCGCATCTTTGAGAGTTAAACTCCAATTCACCTGAGAGGTAAATTTCCCTTCGTTTTGATGACTTGTGCACGCTCAATCTAGCTGGCTATACTGATTTCTTTTTTATGTCTCAGCTGCTCGTTTAACCAGCGAAATGAAGCATATCCGCGGCCTGGTTTCGGCTGCCCAGGCGCTGCGTCGGACCTTCCTGACACCTCCCCAGATCCCCAACCGTCCCCAATTCTTACGATATGAGCCCTTCCTGGCTCGAACCCAGCTTCGGTTGATTCAGCATTCGCGAGGCCCTGTTACAGACAAGTCGGGTCTGGTCACAGACGAGAAGATCCGAGCAGAGTTTGTGCACATTGTCAATGAAAGCGGGTCGCTCGACGAGCCCATCCGCCTGAACAATGTTCTTCGTTCCATTGACCGGTCCAAGTTTTTCCTCTTGCAAGTGTCTCCTGCGACGCCTGATAAGCCACCGGTCTGTAAGATCGTGAGCAAACAGGCGATGCGAGAGATCGAGCGTACGAAAGCTAAGGCTGCCGTCACCGCGTCCAAAAACAGCGTCAAGCAGATCGAGTTGAACTGGGCCATCGACGCCCACGACCTGGCACACCGCTTAAAACAATTGAGGACTTTCCTGGACAAGGGACGCAAGGTGGAGATCATCTTGACCAGAAAGAAGGGCAAGCGGCCACCGACTGCGGACGAGGTTCGCAACCTCATGACCCGCGTGATGGAGACAACCCAGGAGGCCAACGCCATCCCTGTCAAGCCAGTTGAAGGCGAGCCTGGCAAGCATGTTGTTGTCGTCGTGAAGAAGAGGGAGGACTAGTTTAAGAGACAACCTGGGGATGCTTGTTTACCTCTTATGATGTCAAGCATTCGATCTGTACATATAGGGCATATCTAGATTCCCACTATCTCTCAAATAACACGATCTCCCTAGCACCTAAATGCTTCATTACCTCCTAGGCAAGGTTTTAAGGTAACCTACCTACTTACCTAGGTAATCTACCTAAGTAACTACCTGGATACCTCAGGTGTCGTATGAGCTGACAGCCTCTGCAAACGCCCGCTCCTCATTGGCCCAACAGGTGTTTTTGTCCATGACTAAGCACTCCCTAAAAAATTCGGGCCAGAATCTCGCTGCTAACCTTCGATCCCATCCCCCAACATCTTTGGCTGTGTGCTCTGTTTTGTGCTTTTCGTTGCATTGTGCCGCATTATTCCAGGGTAGTCAGGATGTCCAGCCTCTCTCGCTCCGTCAATCTTCTTCTGCGCACCAGCAGGTCCTCCCTGCTGCGTCCGCGCGCCGTCAACCCTGTTCACCATGTCTTCAGCCACGAGAAGCTGGCTGCTCGTGGACTGGCTACTGCCTTTGAGCGCACCAAGCCTCATGTGAACATCGGTATGCCCCTTTCCCTACTTGATATAGGCTATCTTTTTGCTAATGCCTCTGACCAGGTACCATTGGTCACGTCGATCACGGCAAGGTCAGACATGTCTCCTTCCGAGCTTTCCATCAACGATCATCGCTCGAATCTGTGTATTGTTGGAAGAAGCATCAAAACTGACCCATTCATTAGACCACTTTGACCGCTGCGATCACCAGACACCAGGCCTCCAAGGGTCTCGCCCAGTTCCTCGACTATAGCTCCATTGACAAGGCGCCCGAGGAGCGTAAGCGTGGTATCACCATCTCTACCGCTCACGTTGAGTTCCAGACCGAAGATCGTCACTACGCCCACGTCGACTGCCCTGGTCACGCCGATTACATCAAGAACATGATTACTGGTGCTGCGAACATGGACGGTGCCATTGTGGTTGTTGCTGCTTCGGATGGTCAGATGTATGATTGATCGGTGATAATCAGGGAAGATTCGGATCTTCGGATCATGCTGACCAGACTACGACAGGCCCCAGACCCGTGAGCACTTGCTGCTTGCCCGCCAGGTCGGTGTCCAGAGACTGGTTGTCTTCGTCAACAAGATCGACGCCATGGAGGACCCGGAGATGTTGGAGCTTGTTGAGCTCGAGATGCGTGAGCTTCTGAGCCACTACGGATTCGAGGGTGAGGAGACCCCCATCATCTTCGGATCTGCTCTCTGCGCCCTTGAGGACCGCCGCCCCGATATCGGTGCCGAGCGGATCGATGCTCTTCTCAAGGCTGTCGACACCTGGATCCCCACCCCCCAGCGTGACCTCGACAAGCCCTTCCTCATGTCCGTGGAGGAGGTCTTCTCTATCCCTGGACGTGGTACCGTCGCTTCGGGTCGTGTCGAGCGTGGTATCCTCAAGAGGGATACTGAGGTCGAGATTGTCGGTGGAAGCTTCGATACCATCAAGACCAAGGTCACCGATATCGAAACTTTCCGCAAGGTCTGTGAGGAGTCCCGCGCTGGTGACAACTCCGGCCTCCTTCTCCGTGGTATTCGCCGCGAGGATGTCCGCCGTGGTATGGTCATTGCCGTCCCCGGCAGCACCAAGGCCCACGACAAGTTCATGGTCTCCATGTACGTCCTGACTGAGGCCGAAGGTGGTCGCAGCAAGGGCTTCGGCGCCAACTACCGCCCCCAGCTCTACATCCGTACCGCCGGTAAGTGAGGTGATCTACTAGTTATCAACATGAGAAAGGCCTAACGATGGGTTTCTTTTTAGATGAGTCTGCCGACTTCACCTTCCCCGACGGTTCCCGGGACCGCCGCGTCATGCCCGGTGACAACGTCGAGATGGTGCTCAAGACCCACCGCCCTATCGCCGCCGAGGCTGGCCAGCGCTTCAACATCCGTGAGGGTGGCCGCACTGTCGCCACCGGTCTCATCACCCGTGTCCTGACCGAGTAATTTCATTTTCTTCTTCTTCAAGAAAGAAATAAAAGGCTTTAATAGACGGAAGGGGGGCTACTGATACCTTGACTGACTTGGCCGATTTGTACTATGAATCCTATCCTCTTCCTGCATCGACGTGGAGCAGTTTGAAGATAAAGCATGGAAACCATGTCACTCTCATACGGATGGAGGTGTGTCTCGGAGTTTTCAATTTTTTTTTTCCCTTCTATTTTACTTGTCATATTTCTTGTATCAATGTATTGTACTCCTGTTGTATTTCTGATTGCAGATCTTCATTTTTGTTTTCTCCATCCCTTTAGCCTCTCACATCTCCCCTCCACCTTATTCAAGGCAATATTGAATATGAATCAACATGAAGACTTGGGCGTTCAGTAAGATATCAGAATTTTTACTTTGCATCTTCCAGCTTCTACAATAGGTTTATAGGAGTAGGTGTTTATGTTCAAGATATATATTAAGAGATGAGAAGATCTATCACAAAAGAAGAACCAAAAGCTAAAAATAAACAGAAGAAATGGGAAGACCATTAAAATAAAAAAAGGTAGCAGGTCTATTTTCCCTCTCTATCTTATCAAGTAGTTGTTGAGTCATTCACTGGCGTGGCATGTGGATAAAAGCATCAGCTTATGCATCACAGCTAAATTATACAGCTCCTCCAGCCGTCATTCGACCCTTGAGACTCTCCCACTTGGGGAAGAGAGCGACGAGGAAACCGACACAGGCCAGAACCAAGGCGACCAGGAAGGTGTCCGTCAGGCCGTCCATGTACGCCACCAGGATTCCGGGAAGCTGTGCGGCGGTGAAGGTCTGGCGCAGAGCGGTGGCACCCGCAGCCACAACAGCTGCCGGGTCGACGCCCGGGGCGGTCTCGGGCAGCTTCTGGACGAGTCGGTTCACAAAGGCCGACTCACCTGCGGACACCCAGATGGCACCGCCGATGGTCTGGCAGAAGAGGGTAAAGGCCGAGGAACTGGCGAGGTCGGAGGGATCGACGATCGCTTGGTTGACGATGATTGGGATCTGGCAGCCGAGTCCGAGGCCCACGCCGGCGAGGATCTGGTAACCGATCCACTTGCCACTGCCGGTGGTGGTGTCAAGCGTGTAGATCAATCCGCAGCCGATGGAGGTGATCACGGAGGAGATGATCATAAGGTACACAAAGTGTCCAAAGATCGTGATCAAGGCGCCGGAGACGATGGAGAATATACTGACGGACAGGATCAACGGGATGTTGCGGACACCGGATTCGGAGGCAGACACGCCTTGGATTGACTGGAAGTAGATCGGGAGGTAGTAGATGAGGACGAACATGGGCCCGAAGCTGAAGACGACGAAGAGACAGCTCACGACGAAGTTCCGCATCTTCAGGAGGCGCTTGGGGACCAACGCCCGCTCATCCATCCACCATTCGTTGATGATGAAGACAATGACCAAGAGGCCGAAACCGATCAACGTGCCGATAACGTCTGCCGAGTCCCATGCCTTGGTACTGCCGGCCCATTGCATCGCGAGCAGATAGCAGACCACAGCAGCCATGATGATGAAAGTACCGCCCAGGTCCATCTGCAAAAGCTTCTCCTTCCAATCTGCTTGCGCAGGACGGGCTGCTGGTGGGTTCTGGAAGAAGAAAAGGATGATGATCGCGCTCAAGCCACCGACTGGCAGGTTGATATAGAAACTGCATTCAAGACGTTCGTTAGCCGCCAATCACCCGGTATGCATAGAGTGTTCAAGGTGAATGCTTACCACCACCGCCACGTTACATGAGTCGTAAAGACACCGCCGAGCAAGGGGCCAATAACACTAGCACCGGCGTAGGTCGCACCCAGCAGACCGGTGAAGGCTGGGCGCTGTCGCGGGGGTGCCGAGAAGGCAATGATAGTGTACACACCGCTAGCAATGCCGGCGGCGCCGGCACCTGCGACAGCACGGCCCACAATGAGCGTGGTGCTGTTTTGTGCGACACCACAGATCAAGGAACCGATTTCGAAGATAAAGATTGCCAGAAGGAAAGTCCACTTCAGGTTGAAATACTTGTAGCCCTTGCCCCAGGTAGACTGGAAGGAAGCCACGGTGAGGAAGAAAGCGCTGCCGTACCATCCCGTCTGGTCCAAAGAATTGAATTCATCTGTGATTTCTGGGATTGCAGTGGCAACGATAGTCATGTCGAGTGCCACCAGGAACATGGCGAGGATTAACGCGATAATAATGAAGAGGAGAGAAAAACTTCCGGGATACTCGTTCTCATCTTCTGCGGTTGTGCCGTCCTGTGACCCATCTTTGCTTCCACCATTGACCGAGGAAACATACTCTCTCTTTTCAACGTCCAGATCCATCTGGGAACCTTCATTCGGTATCGTTTGCCCGGAAAGAGACGATGCCCTTGTTGCCTCCTTGTCAGCCATGTCTGGGAGATCTGTCGGAGAGACCATAGACGGTTCTTGCTGTGAGAAAAATGAGATAGTGTGTAGATTTTGAAGGAGGGATCTGGCGTCGATCCAATTTATTGTGTTTTGGACCTGTAGCAGCTGCTTCTGACCAAAATCCTTCTTCTCCTTCAGGGGAACCCTCGGACACTTATACAGCCCATCGGCTAGATTTCATATAACGATGACAGCGAAAGGGATCATGTCTCCACACAACACACGCACACATTGGTATGCCTTAATACGGAGATAAGCTCACAGACTTCGGGCTTACTATTTCTCAGCGGATCGGCTGAAAAGAATCATTTAGTCCATGGATCCAACGTCACAAACGGGGCCGGACGTAGACCAGTGGTCCAGATGCTTAGCCAGAGACCAGATTTTGACATCTTCGCGATTGCCACACGAGCCCTCCATTGGAGTAGGATATCAAAATCCAAACATCCCGGTTACCCAACTGGGCAGCCTGTACAACGAATAGGGACTCAGGCTGCTCGATGCGCTGGGTTCGAGATCTTCAACTGTAATAAGCTGACGTCAGATAAAAATAACCTTGCTGACACAAAACCAAATAAGCTGCAGCAGTTTCTGCCTGGCAGTCCAGCTTACAGTGGATCCTCGGGAGAAAACCCTTCAAGTTCCCGTCGGCAGTTCTTCTTCTTGGTCATCGTTAGCAATTCTGACAAGTTGACGATGGTAGCTGTTTTCTTCAGGGCTGAAATGCTGCGCTGCCATTCGATGCCCTTATGGAAGGTGGTTGAAGAAAGCTCGTATTGAGATCCACCCGGACAAAATCTTCGTCCGGTGCTCACGTTATCTCCGTTTAGGGGTGGGCCTGATTAGTACTAGTCAAAACATGACTCATCCGCGGTCCGGCCGAAAATAACGGACGAAAGCTCCTTCCTGGAGCCGGACGAATTCGCCCGGCCACCACCAACAACACCGACAACTTACTACCACACGACGACAACGACGAGGGCGAAGCCAACACCTTACCCTTTTTGCTTCTTTCTCTAAGCAGCGCTCGCTTCAGAGATCTTTTTTGACAGTCTAGACGGCATCCTAGGGATCGATTATCTCTTGTGGATTGGAGGAGCTAGCTAGCTCCTAGAAACCACCAGGTCGAGGCTCCATGGTATCTACTACCGAGCGTATCTCGCACTCTATCTCCTTCGTATTCTCTACTAGATGCTCTGGGTCTAGCCTGATCTGTTTGTTTCTAAATTGTTCCGTCTAGCTCTATAACGTCAGGATCCAAGCTTCTGGGTGTTGCGTGTGTGTGTGGTTGCCTGTTGCAACAGCAGTACTGCAAGGCCGCCCCTGATTATATGATACTATCAGGGCCCTATCTTTGCTGCTGCTGCTAGATCGAGCTTCCTCTCTATATACCGTGGCTTGCCTTATTCTCGCCTGAACAGCCAATAATTCCAGGTGGTAGTTGCATTGCCGACTTGCTGGTCAGGATGAGCTCTGCAAGCCTACTGGACCGTCTGGACGGCCCTCCGCGCAAGCGGATGAGAAAAGGAACCAAGAGCTGCGCAGAATGTACGTTTTGATGACACTCTAGAGAATCCTGTGGCCTTCGTTTTTCATCCGTTTTTCCTCCGTGTTATACACCAAGTACTCCGTACATCCCGGGCATTCTGTCCAGTCGCATGAACGGGCCTTACGCACGTCAGCAAACGAATGAATAACCCATCCTGACTATGAGAGAGAGGCTTACCTACCCTCTAGGCCGGCGCCGTAAGATTCGCTGTACCTACGACTTGGACTCTTGCGGCATCTGCAACGAGTGTCGTCTCCGGGGGTCGACTTGTGTCGACCAGGAGAGCAGTCGGCCTGAGCCTTACAGCGCTCCCAACCACCAAGGAGAACAGACATACAGTCTCCGCGAGCGAGTAACTCACTTGGAAGAGGTTGTCAGGCAACTGGTCAAGAGGTTGGATGATAAGGAGACCGACAGAAGTGAAACCTCTTCACCACCACTAGGGCTACCAACGAAGAACGTCGATCAAGGTTCGTTCTGTTCCCATCTCGGATCTGGTTTCGCCCGATGTGGTGCTATCTTCTGTTATCAGACCTCTGATATCTCCGTTCCAGGCTCGCACACCATCAGGGAAAATCCGACGCCTGCATCTACAGAATCTCCTGCAGATCCTGAGATCGACACGGTGGAAGAGCAAATCGGAAATCCTCCCATCTTGCAACTCTTTGACAACGATGTGGTCCGCCGCGAGGTGGACCCTCTGTCCGGCAATGATCGACTGGTCGGAAAAAATAACATGTCTCCCAAGGCAGCTGCAGCTCGTGCCTCGCTGTTGGCCCTATTTCCTCCCAGGGAGGACATCATCATGTTGACAGAAGCCTCCTGCAGATGGTGGATAACCTTCCAGGCCAATTTCCCCGAAATTTGTGAAAAGTGTTCCCAGAGCCTATCTACGGGGAACCCACCCTCCGAAATCTCCATGGCTCCAGGTGATGTGGGCAAAGTTCTGATCTGCATCGCCATGACGCTGGAACTGCTTCCTGTTAGCTTTGATCTTACAAGCCTAAGATCTCCTCTGGATCCTAAACGGTTCTCCGAGAGATGTGTGGCTGAGATCAGCCGGCTAATCATCGAGGATGATGATTTTGCAGCGACTCTTCCTGGGATCGAATGTCAACTGCTATTATCCAAGTACCTGCTCAATGATGGTCGTCCTCGCAAAGCGTGGCTTGTCTGTCGGCGAGCCATCCAGTTTTCGCAGTTGGTAGGAATGCACCTGTCCACGGCGAAACCCCGCCAATCAGGAGATACCCTGTTTCAGCGTCGATTGCAAACTTGGTGCTCTCTTGTGACCAACGATCGGTTTCTCAGCTTCATCTTGGGGCTACCCTACTCCGTGTCGGATACATTTTTTGAGCCCCAAATCGCACTCACCACGCAAGAAGGGGGCAACTTGATGCAGATGCTGGTGATGCGGATTGCTCTCGTCATAGGGAAACTAGTCGATCGGAACCAGGTTCAAGAGTCGCTGTCCTTATCGTCAACGCTTCGTCTAGACCAGGACCTGGAAGACATCGCCAAGTCCATTCCTGCAGGCTGGTGGAGCTTATCCAATACCGAGGATAAGGAGTTCCAGGAACAGGTGATGATGATGTTCATCTACAATGTGGTCCGGGCTCTCCTTCATCTCCCCTTCATGCTCAAATCCCTCACCGACCGAAGGTACCACTACTGCCACCTCGCCGCGTTGGACTCGGCGCGAACAAGTCTCCGATTGTTCAAGATCGTCCGAGCCGACATCAAGCCCTATTTGTGTAAGCTGGGGGATTTCTTTGCGTTTATGATGACCATGTTATTGTCCATCAACCTGTTTGGGTATTCAGAGGCGTCTCCCACACACAGCCGCGAGCAAGATGAGCATGACTGGCAACTCATCGGTGAGATCACCGACCTGTTTCGCCAGGCCAGCATGGAAAGGGGCGGCAACGTCGCTGCTCACTCGGCCGAGGTTTTGTCCAATATCAGGCCCCTTCGAAATCTCGAGTTGAGCCCGGGTGATAGGGGAACGTGCAAGATCACGATCCCTTACTTCGGAACAATCACCGTTGGGCCCGGTAAAAAGCTCGAGGAGTTGATGGACAAATGTAACGCTCAAGCGCAGGCCTCCGCATCTACGTCTTCTTTTGGTGAAACGCCTACTCAGCTGTACACGCCTCCTCTCTCGGACTCGAAGAATTCTTCCCTAGCAGACAGTCATCCTCTCGGTGGTGCAAACCAGCCCGCGTTGGGCTCGCAGAACCCGAATCCTTTGGTTGACCGATGGATTCATATGGAGAGCATGCCGACGATGCCCAGTCTACCTCTGGACTTCAGCCTTCGGGGACTTGACTTTAACGGGCCAGACAATGGCGTCTGGCCCAATCTCAACCTTGATCTTGGACTAGACCAGGGCTGGAACGTCGACTGGATCGATAGCAATACCGCATATTGATTTGATCTCTTGGAAAATATTCTTTTTGGAATGGTTTTATACTGTATATAAATAATTAGATACCCTACCCTCTTGTTCCCAAAGCAAAATATTGACTACAACGCCTTTTTCTTATCCATATTGTGAGAGTAGAATGAATTTAGATCCAGTACAATTCCTTTACAACTTGAATTAACCACAATTATTATCGAGTCTCGACGTGACTGCTTATAATTATGCCATTAAGCGTATACTGCGGAATCAGGTGCTGCGTGCACCGGACAACGTTTAACAACCTCAGCCGACCACCTCGTCTTCTCCCTCCCCCCTTCTCCCTTCCCCTTTCCTTGAGCTTCATGGATCCTCCCGTTTCAGACGCAATTCCTCATTCCTCAGAACCCGGCCACTCCCTGCGACATACACCAGACATTGTGAGCTGTTCAACAGCTAAAACAGCTTGTCTGAGCTGTAAAGTGACTTGCCTACGTTATTGCATAACCCGCCTTCCCCCCCGAAACTCGCCACGGTCTCACCTCCGCGCAACACGATTTGGCCACGACACTGCCACCTTGTGCTGGTCCACGGAGTCGTTTTCCTCTCCTGAATAATAATATTTGCAATTAATTCTTCTCTGTCTATCGGTGACAGGCCCTGGAAAAAGGCATGTCAGCGCGTCCGTCTACAGCGACTCGAACCCCCACAGCGCCGGCCGTCATGGCAACCAACGGACACTTTGCCTCGATCGGGGAGCAGCAGAGCGACAAGGCGGCGTACGAGCATGGCGTCCAGGTGGTGGATGAGAGCAAGGAGTTCAAGTATGTTCTCTACTTCCTCTCTACCAATGTGAACAACGTGTAGTTTTGTGTCTGCGATGGTGCGATGGTGCGATGCGTGTACTACAGATCGCAGAACATACAAAAGCAGAGTACAATGGCTGACGATGGTCATCTTTTTTCAGTGCCAACCTGTCCAAATACTTGACTCTTGAGAAGGTCTCCCCCGCCGGTTTCAACTACCATCTAATCTCCGTGTTTGGGTCTCAGTCGACTGGCAAGTCCACCCTGCTGAACAACCTCTTCGGCACACACTTCTCGGTAATGTCCGAGCTGGAGAGACGGCAAACAACCAAGGGAATCTGGCTATCGAAGAACAAGAAGCAGAATGAAAATGACGACGAGGCCACCCGTATGGCGGACAACATCCTTGTCATGGACGTCGAGGGTACCGATGGCCGCGAGCGCGGCGAGGACCAGGACTTTGAGCGCAAGAGCGCGCTCTTTGCTCTGGCCACCAGCGAAGTGCTTATCGTCAACATCTGGGAACATCAGGTGGGTCTATATCAGGGGGCGAACATGGGCCTGCTCAAGACGGTTTTCGAAGTCAACTTGCAATTATTTGTCAAGGACAAAAGGTACGTAGCGAGAGGATGGATGCTCAGATGCGCTGCGCTGTATGTGTTTCACACTGACGAATCAGTACCACCCATCGCTCACTTCTGTTCTTCGTGATCCGTGATTTTATTGGCAATACCCCTCTTCAGAATCTTCAAAAAACACTACTGGAAGATCTCTCGCGGCTGTGGGCTTCCATCTCGAAACCTGCTGGCCTGGAAGATTCGACTATCCACGATTACTTTGATTTCCAATTCTACGGCCTCCCTCACAAGGGTTATCAGCCGGAACAATTCGTCGCCGAGGTCAAGAAACTCGGCACTCGATTCCGCGACGGCCATCGCGATCCTGCCCGGGATGCGCTCAAGGGTGAGTTCTCCGAGGGCGGCGTCTTCCTGCCCGAATACCACCGACGGATCCCTGCAGACGGGTTCGCAAAGTACGCCGAAGGAATCTGGGATCAGATCGTGAACAACAAGGACCTGGATCTGCCTACGCAGCAGGAGTTGCTGGCGCAGTTCCGCTGTGACGAAATCCTCCGGGAAGTCATGGTTGCTTTCGATGAGGCTGTCGTTCCGTTTGAGGAGAAACAGGCTGAGGCTGTCCGTCTGGGCGCCCCGGAGGTGCTTGGCGGCCTGGGTGCTGCGATGCGTTCCTGGCGCGCAAAGACCGTCAAGGGCTTCGAGACTGAAGCTAGCCGGTACCATAAGGGTGTCTATGAACGCAAACGCGCCGAGCTCGAGGGCAAGATCGACACCCGGCTGAAGGCTCTCTTCCAAGGCCAGTTGAGCGCCGCGCACAAGAACGGAGTCCATGATTTCAGTGAGGCTGTCACTGCTGCCGTCAAGTCCGGACAGAAGAAAGGCGCCAGCTACGATTTCGCCGAGATTGTCACGGATGAGACCAAGTCAGCTCTGGACAAGTTCGAAGAAGTGGCGAGCGCCACGGTGGTGGAAGACACCCCCTGGAGTGATTATGCACAGGAGCGGATCCTGTATGAGAAGGAGCTGGCCGAAGTCAGCGGACGCCTCCGGCGAGACGAGATGAGGCGCCTCGCGAGCAGAGTCGAACGATGGGTCCAGTCTCGCCTGGGCGAATCCGTGGGGCTGGAATTCAACGCCCTCGGCACTGGCCGTGACTCCGGGGACAAACCGGCCGAGAAAGGGTTCTGGGACCGAGTCTGGAATCTGTTTGTGGAGACCGTTCTCGACGCGGAGAGACGCTTCACCGACCGCGCCAGCAGTTTCGATGCCAGCTTGGAGGAGGTCGATGTAGGACTGTGGCGGCTGCGCCGCAAGTCCTGGGGAGTGCTGCGGGCGAAGATCGAGGAAGAAATGTTAGAAGGCAACCTGCTTCTGAAGCTGCGAGAGAATTTTGAGGACAAGTTCCGCTACGATGAGGCTGGTGTGCCACGCATCTGGCGTCCCACCGACGACATCGAAGGCCTTTACACCCGTGCTCGGGAGTCAACGCTCACCCTGATCCCGCTCCTCTCGCGCTTCCGGCTATCCGAGACGTCGGCGCCGCCTCCCCTCGATCGATGGGTTGGCCATACGCCGAGTTCAGCAACCACTGCGGACGAGGAGGACCTGGCCCCCATCGGCGGCGTGGACGAGCACGAAGGCAAGAGTTTAGAGGAGGAGGTGACAATGCTCGGCGAGGCCAAACGGCAGGAGCTCACCGTGCGGTTCAAGAAGACCGCGGACGGCGTCTTTGTGGAGGCCAAGCGTAGCGCCATCGGGGGCATGACTCAGGTTCCCCTGTACTTTTACGGTCTCCTGCTTGCCCTGGGCTGGAACGAAATCGTTGCTGGTGAGTTTTTTTTATCTTTTCTTTTTCTCTTCGTCTCATTCACTTTTTTCTTTTGCTAATGTCCTTCTAGTTCTCCGCAACCCTGCCTACTTCTTCCTCCTGTTCCTGTGCGCCGTCGGAGCCTACGTCACCTACCAGCTGAATCTATGGGGGCCGATCCTGAAAGTGACCGAAGCTGCGTCACAGCAGGCTCTGCAGGAAGGCAAACGCAGGCTGCGCGAGTTCCTTGAATCGTCCGACACGGGCAGACAGGCCATTGCCATGTCGGCGGGCGAAGAGTATGAGATGTCGAATCTGCAGAAGAAGCGGCCGGCGTCACAGTCACCAGTCGCTGAAGACGAGGATGACTTGTAGAGTATCTTTCTTCTCTTTCTCTTCTTCTTCTTCTTCTTCTTCTTCTCCTGTTTTATTTATTCGTTTCCGTTTGGATAAGTGTTTCTCTGTTGCAGCATATAATTACGCATAGCGTTTGCTGACCGACGTAGCAAGTATATCGAAGTCAGCTAGATAATGAACCAATGTATACTGCCACTATTGCTGTCATTCAAGGAGGATTGTTTGTTTTCTTAAGCTTGTCGACGACTCTTTTGACGTCAACTGGCAACTTGTTTCTTTCCCCTTCCCCGCCCCGGACTTACTCCGTGATGATATCCTCAAGTCCCCCCCCCCCCCCCCCGGCCTCCCCCCGTGTGGTATCCCCCACCCCCCCCCCCCCCCACGCAGTCAGCCTCTATACTACATTAACCTGCCATCCCACTCCAGAGAAAGACAGAGAGCGATATACTCCTGACAGAAACAGCCTTTGGATTAAAGACAAAAAAAAGTTGCTTCTCTCCTTGCTGTATATCAGTCAGTCACCACATGGATTCCATCCCCGCCAAGTTCGATGACCTGCCTGACCGACGGCGATTCTGGCCGGCGAAGGCAGGTTCTGAAGATGAGGGGCTGGGAATGCTTCGCATCCTCTCGCCGCAGATCGTCGCAGACGCAGCTCGGACGCAGATTCAGACGGGAGAACGGGTGTGTCTGAACTGGACGCTGGACAAGCTCCATCCCCCGGGTGAGTGATAACATGATAAACGGATACTGTTCAAGGAGTATTTTCAATCAGACTCATTATGCTAGGATTCGGTCGGAAGGCCTTTGAACACCGCATCAAATGGGTTAGCCCCGGGGTTGCGTTTGATGATGAATACCACTTCAACCCGCAACAGTCGTCGCAGTGGGATGGACTTCGACACCACACGCAGCCGGCGCCTACCGCGGAGGATCCGACACGCCGGGTGTTCTACGGGGGCACGACGGCGGAGGAGATCCAGGACCCGAACTCGGCACGGATCGGGATCGGACACTGGGCGCGCAAGGGGATTGCAGGCCGCGGCGTGCTGATCGACTACCTGTCGTGGGCGGAGCGCAAGGGGATCACATTCAGCGCGCTGGAACAGCACCGGATCTCGCTGGACGTGGTGTTGGAGATTGCGCGCGAGTGTCGGGTCGAGTTTCAACCGGGCGACATCTTCTTCCTGCGCGTCGGCCTGCCCAAGACCTGGGACGGGATGTCGGCGGCGCAGAAACAGGCGTACAGTGAACAAGAGTGCCCCAAGCATGCGGGTATCGAGCAGAGCGAGCGCGTCCTCCGCTTCATCTGGGACAACCACTTCGCCGCCGTCGCCTCCGACGCCGTCAGCTTCGAGGTCTACCCGCCTCTCGACCCGGAGTGGGATCTCCACCACCACCTGCTTGCTGGCTGGGGCTTGCCCATAGGCGAGATGTTTGATCTCGACGAGCTGGCCCAGCTGTGCCAGAAGCTGGACCGCTGGACTTTCTTCATCTCCAGCAGCCCGTTGAACTATGCCCAGGGGGTCTCCAGCCCTCCAAACTGCATGGCTATTTTTTAAGCCCCGGCTGTAAGCTGAAATCCTCCAGATAGGGATATATATTAGTTGTTGTTTTGTTTCTTCAAAAGAGAAAAAAGAAAGGCTCTGTAAGGTAGAGCCGAACGGCGAACTATTTACTCCATCACGTGACATGCCTCGGTCATTCTTACTGTAGGAATATGAAACCCCCCCCCCCCAGCTTTGCGTAATTCTCCGTCAGTTGCAGGCTATCCAGCATGGCCATATCACTGCGGATAGAGAGCCTGCGCGAGACTCTCTCGTTGCTCTCGCCGCTTGCCTCGTGGAAGGTCCTCGTCCTGCTGCTGGCGATTACCAATCTCAAGAACCTCCCCCTGGCCTGGCATGTGAGTTTCCCCCCTATAGCAAGCTCAATAAAGATAGGTATGTTAACTGTGTGTTTTCTCTGTCTAGGTACGCCTTCTCTATCGGTTCATCGTGAATCTCCGTCTTCGTCCCAATGCGCCTCTGTTCCCCGCGGGTCGAGTAATCGCCGATGCCAAAGGCCGGCCGACGCATCCGGTCTTCGTACCGAGTATCATCTCGTCGCGCACGCCGCTGATGGAAACAGACTACAACCTGCACAAGTCGAATAGTACGTATTTTACGGATCTGGATGAGTCGCGTACCGCGCTGGTGACTCGGCTATACAGCCCGGGCGTTGGACTCACGAGCAAAGCGCTCGACGAGGAATTCCTGGAAACAGAGAAGAACCAACCGGGCGAGAAGAGCGAGAAGAGAGAGAGGCTCCCCAAGAAGGCCTTTCTGAGCGTCTTGCTCGGGTCCGTGTACTGCAGCTTCAAGCGGGAAATCAAGCCCCTGGAGCGGTATGAGATCGAGTCGCGAGTCATCGCCTGGGACCAGAAATGGCTGTACATCGCCAGCTTCTTCGTGCGGCCTGCGCGCCGTCCCGGTGGACAGAAGTCTCTCCTCGCGTCTGCTATCAGCAAGTACGTCGCCAAGAAGGGCCGGCTGACAGTCTCGCCGGAGCGGATCCTCCGCACGAGCGGGTTTCTCCCTCCGCGCCCTGCAACAGAGGAATCCGGCGGGGAAGATAGTAGTGATACCCCCGGAGTCAGCACTCCTGCCACGGGGGAAGGGATCACCGCCACTGCCGACAGTGTGGATGGATCTCTGGCGCGCCAGGTCCTACAGCTGGCCGACGGTGAGATCCCCGCCCAGGCAGTGCTCGAGGCGGACCAGAAGGCGAACGCGGCATCCTGGGACCCGGCCGAGTGGACGTGGGAGCGCATCGAGCAGGAGAGACGGCGGGGATTGGAAGTTGTGCAGAGCTATGCGGGCCTGGACGACCAGTTACATAGAGAGTGGGAGTAGACTTTGAGTGCATCAGTGTACGGAGTATAGACTAACGGAGTACTTGGTATCATTATACTTAAATTTAGATCGCAAAATGCTGCTTACGGCTAGGTCTTGTAAAGAGTGAAGTTTTAACCACAATGCATAACTCTCTCTATCCTTACAATAAAACGCCTTTTTTTACAAATGAACACAGTTCTGGAACGAGAAACCTGCCCCATCCAGCCGCCTCCTGTACCGCTCATGATCATGAGTTACCAAGCAAAGGAAAAAATTGTCTTCCGCTCCATCAAGTGTTTTTTCTTTTTCTTTTTTACTCCTCCTTGGCAACCGGTTCGCTCTTGGCCGGCTCAGACTGAGTCTCGGCCTCCTGCTGCGGCGGCTGGGGCTGTTGCTTGTCGGCGTGGGAGTTGTGGTTGTGGTGGTTGTTGGGCTCGTACAACGACTTGTGCTTGGACTTGAGGCGCTGCTCCTCTGCAGCAACCATATCCTTCCACAGATCGTTCTGCTCATTATTATCGGCGTGGTTGTCGACCTCCTGGACCTTCTGAGCGGCGGCGGTGGCAGCAGCAGCCTCGCCCTTGGCCTTCTTGGCGGCCTCAAGGATACCCCGGCCCTTGCGCTGGTCGTGGATCTCAAACGCCGCCGAAGCAACCAGCACCGCGAGCGTCAGTCCCTGCGCGTAGACACGCGCCTGGACGATCTTCTGCTGTCCGGATAGGTACGGGTTGCGGCCCACCAGTACGAACGAGCCGATCATGCTGGCCACCCAGGTCGCACTGACGATCTTGTACTTCTCCCGGTGCGCCCACTTGGTCAGCCGCTCCATTGTCCCCATCCCCGCCATCTCCTCCTGGTGCAATTGTGCTTCTCGACTCTGGTACCATTGTAGCTGTGTGTTGCGCTGTGCCTCGAATTGCCGCGACGAGTGGTCCGCCGCCACGATTCCCACAAACGTCCCTGAAGAGGTCACCAGGAAGGTCTTCATCGGCAGCGTCAGCGACCGGATCGTATGATATCGCCGCGACGCCGCCATCACCCCCGCCACGCCGCCGACGATACCCAGCACGCAGCCGACCGTGCCTCCTTGCAAAACCGCCCTGGAATATTCGCATCAGCATCTTACAAAAAGAGAAAGGAGAAGAAAGAGTCAGATGCGGTTTAAAATAGGGGAAATCCTTTACCGGTAGTGGGCATCTTCTTCCTCCTTGGTCAAAAGCTTCATTGTACAGATAGTATTATGCTAGAGATTGGCGAGAAGGATAACAGCAAGCTGAAGCGCTTCGAAATAGAAAATAATAGCAGAGGAGGCTAGATAATGTAATCCGTGGATTGACTGACGGAGTCGACAGAATCTGAGCAGAACTGAGTCAATATATACTGGCGGAGCAAAGACCGGTGACGTTGGCATTGGGCCTTCGGGGTCTGCCAGTCCCCGGGTACGCTGGGTCAGCGATGGGCCCATCGCGGCCTGAGGAATCCGCGGAAATATCTCGGTGCTGACTAACTGCTATTCGGGCGATCCAGGGTGGCTAATCTTCATATCGGGATGCACATGCCGACCACTACGGGATTTTCCCACTGACATCATTATTGATTTATTCAAATGGTTATTTCAATGTTGTACATTCAGACTAACTATCGACCATGGAAATAATCTTGAATAAGGATCCGCTCAGCGCCGTAACCATCCTAGGGACAAAAAAAAAGAAAAGAAAGAGAGAGAGGGAAATGTTGGATGAAAGAAAAGAATGCCATAGAACCCTGCATGCTGCTGTATTCACACTTTATTTAGTTCATCTCCGCGAACCCTTGGATGCAGCGATCTGGCGTGCCCGCATCTTCCGGAATCGATCCTCACCACTCGCACCGAGCGGGCGTGCGAACTTGCTCTCCTGGATCATCGTCGGGCGCGGAACCACAGTGTAGCTCGTGTGAGTCATTTCCACGCGAGCACGGTTGGCAAGACGGGGCGGAAGAAGCTCGCGAGCGCGTGCCTCGGCGGCGGTGACGGAAGCGGAGACGGTGGACGAACGGTTGGAGAGTTTACTAGATCGTCAGTGAGAAGTCTCGGTGGAAGAAGGGAAGGGGGGAAACATACGTAGGGTCAAACTCAGCCTCCTCGTACACTCGCTTGGAATAGTCGTCACTACGTTGCAAGATAGGCCGGGTCCATTCGGCAAGAAGACGCTCGGCCATACGCTTGATGCCGGGCTCTGGCCGCTTGCTGCGCGTGTAGAAGACGATCACCTTGCCAATTCCGCTGGCGATCAAAGTTTCCTTGTTGATCGGGAGCTTGCCCAGTGCGGTCATCAGGTCCCGCTGGATGTTGTATGCGGGTAAAGACCCATCATCCAGTGGTTCGAGGAAGAACTTGACCGCTTCCAGCAAATTGATCTCCGGGTCAACTAGACTGTTGACATATTGGTTGCGGTTAAGAAGCGACACGACCTCGGGCAACATCTTCAGCTTGTGCATGGCAGGCTTGCCTTCCCGACGGTTGAGGGCATCCAGTTGAGCAGCATTGGTCATACGTTTGCGCATATCTTCGATCTCCGCATCTGCCATTTGCTCCAAGTCCTATAAAATATATTTATTAGCACAAAGGCAAGGCTGATACCCAGCGTGTACAGCAACATACAATGCCGTCCGCCTTGCGGAACCGTCTCTTGGTAGGTTTCTTCAATGCTTCGTCCATGGCGCGATCGAGGGCCCGGCGGCGACCTATCCATCCAGATCAGTCAGAATACAACCCGCCTCGTCACTGACAGGCGCAAACTAAAAAAAAAAAAAAAAAAAGGAACTCACGAGTAGCAGGATCAAGACTCTCATCGTCCTCGGGGGTGGCCTCTCGTCTCTTCCGCTCCCGTCTCCGCGACTTCCCTTCCTCCCCGCTACCACCATCCTCCAGTTCCTTCATTCGACGGCTCTTCTTCTCTCGGCGCCCTTCCTTCTTCCGGCGGGGTCGCTCGGAATCTTCGCCATCTTCCAGTCTCTTGCGCTTGTGCCGTCCGATAAGCTTCAGGTTCTCCTCATCGATGGCCAGCTGAGGACGGTCCTCGATATCCACATTTTCCGGATCGAAGTCTTCGAACTGCGCCTCGTCGACTTCCGAAAGGAGAGATTCGTCGTCTGAAGGCTCCGCGGCATCTTGGTCGTCGTCCTCCTCGTCAGCGCTGGCGACATTTTCCGACTCCTCACGCTTGTTTCCCTCCTGTTCCTGCTCCACTACCGCGGGTGAGCCAGGCTGCTCCTCTGGTGTCGCCGACATTATTCTGACCGACACGTGTGTGGGTTGCAGTATCTAATCGTCCGTGGTCGTGGGTTTCGCGAACTGCCTCGTACGGAGACTGCGCGACGTCTGTGTCCGCTAGCGGTTTAGCCCGCTGGGGTGGGAGAGCCGAGCAAAGACCGACACGGGACCCAGCCACACTGCGAGCTGAGTCACAAATTACAGTAACTGTTTTTATGAGTGTTCCTGTTCAATAGATGAAGAACCGCGTATTCCGTAGATGATGAGAAGATACACCAGCGAGGGGGCTGGCAGATGCGAGGTGGAAAGTGAATCTCGCCCAACAGTAGGAGAAATTGAGCCCGCTCACCGCCTTCCCGTTACGCCTGCAGGGTTGAATCTCAGAGTCCAGGCGATGAACATACTCTGACGACTCAACCATATCTTCGTTCACTGCTTAAATCACTGTTCTTTTCAGTAGTCTTCCCTTGATTACAGATCAAAATGTTTGCACCGGGTGAGTCTCATATATTTTGCCTCTTATACACCTATACCAGCCGGGCTTGGTGTCCCTGTCCAACTTTGTTGACTGTCGATTGCTTCCGCCCTCGACCATTGTCCTGAAATATCTCAAGCTAATATTATGTCTGGCAGGCGCTGAGCAGCTTTCCAAGGAGGAGATCAAGGTAGATATATGCTTCTACCTATGCCATGGCATCCTACTGCGAGAATTCATCGAGCTAACGTGCTGTTACAATAGGCCGGAGAAGCTGAGGCTCGCCAGACCATTCAGAGCGCGATCGTCGGTGGTATTCTGCTGTACCTTTGTAAGTAGATCATCTTCGATATCTCTCGTGGGACAAGAAAACAAGAGCAATTACTTGTGTCTTCTGAAATTACTATTACAATGGCCAGCCACTAATTTAGATCACCTGCAGCTCCTTTCGCCGTCGACTTCGTCAAGAAGTTCCTCTGAGTCCTCTCCATACTTCTTCTTTTCTCTTTCATGGTGCATCGAAAATATACTGGGAACCATGCCTTATCTTCTATCTGTGTTGGGGAACACTTGACTGGTCTGGGTTTCGGTACAATAGAAGCGAACGGTGAACATGTTTAATGGCATCGGTCGATTGATTGCTAGGAGTCATGGCATGATGTATTATTAATGTACAAGTTTCTTCTTTTTTTTTCGAGTGGATATAAAATCAAGTCAAATAGATGGCGAATTGTTCGACGGCTTCAAGTTCATCCATCCACCGGGTGTATCACTCCTGAAACGCCTCGTCTCCTTTCTACATGATGATAAAACGTTAAAACAGAATAAAAGGTACAGGCTCACTTCTCAGATAAGATTCTATCTCAACTGTCACCCAGACCCAGAGATTTTTGGACCTCATTGAATTCTTTCTTTACTGCCTGCAGCTCCTTTTGCAAATGTTGGATCTGGGTGTGGTAATCGTCCAGGATCTGAATATCATGTCAATTTATTGAACCCCATACTTGGAAGTAGCGGGAGAGAGGGGAAACTCACCTTTTTAGCTGTCTTGATGGTGTTCTCGTCCAGCTCATCGTCGCCCTGGGAGGCAGCAGTCGAGCCAGCCTTGTCCATCTCCACCTGCAGCCGTCTCGAGTGTTCCCGGATGGCCAACATTCTAGCCCAGATTTCTTCGGCACGCCCGTTGAGAGAAGGGTCGAAAGCAGCCCGTTCGAGCTGGGCAAGCTTCTTCTTCAATTCTTCTTCGGCCTCATCCATTGCGTAGCCTCGGTTCCTCAGCACCTGGGTCTTGGCGGCAAGAGTGAGACAGCGCTTGCTTAACACGAGATGCCTCCGACGACAGTCGGCGATTTTGACGGTAATCTTTAGGTCGTGACGCGAGAGCAGATCGGATAGAGAATTGTTGATCTGGTGGAGGCGGGTTTGCAGCATGGTTAAGAAATCCTTCTGCCTCTGAGCCCGCTTGCCCAGTTCCCAGAATCCCCTCACGGCTACTGGCACATAAGCCGGACCAGGTCTCTTGCGGAGGGCCTCTTCCCACTTCGACTCGTCATCTCCCATGCCCGGTTGGTAGAGCGGGATGGTGTCTTCCGAGGCCCAGTTGTACAGATATTCACGGAAGGGGGAACCAGCAGCCAGAGGGTCCCATTTTTCTCGAAGTATATTCATCTGCATAGGCACGGTGCGGTGTACTATATGCGAATTTGTAAGCCATAGCCATTGAGAAATAATACCTGATAAGATGACATACCTCCAGTGATTGCGCGACCAGGAGACCATAAGCTCGACCCCAAGTTCTGCTGCTGGGCTGTACTCTGCCCTAGCTGGGACTGCTGGGGTTGTTGTTGTTGCTGCTGTTGTTGTTGCTGCTGCTGCTGCTGCTGTCCACCAAGCAACGGCCCTCCAAACAAACCACCTCCCTGTTGTTGAGGCGGTTGCTGCTGCTGCGCGGTAGAGCCAAGCCCACCAAATAAGCCTCCCTGCTGCTGCGGTTGCTGCGGTTGCTGGCCCAAGCCGCCAAACAAACCACCGCCACCAGTCGGTTGCTGAGTCTGTGTTGTTGTCGGCGCAGACCCGAACAGACCAGCTTGCGGCTTCTGCTGCGCGGAGGAGCCAAACAAGCCACCAGTCTGCGGCGTTGTCGTTGTCGTTGAACCAAACAGTCCGCCGGTCTGCTGAGGCTGCGCCGTCGCAGAGGCACCAAACAATCCTCCCCCTCCTCCAGTATTCTGCTGCTGCTGCTGAGGTGTTGTCGACCCAAAGAGTCCACCGCCGCTCTGTTGGGTTCCTGCTGTCGTGCTGGAGCCGAATCCTCCAAAGGGACTGGGTTTGTTCGCAGTATTGCTACCAAATAGCCCCCCCGACTGGGGCTGTTGATTCTGCGAGCCGAACAGAGACATGGTCGTACGCTCGATATCCCACCGTGACGACTAGAAACGAACGCGAGGCAATGTAGAGCAGCTCGGAGGAAACCGAGTATATTCGGCTAGAAAGAAACCCCCGGCGCAGGCAGTTGTCTAAATTATTTTAATTCAAAGACAGCAACTCAGGAACTCATGGCAGGATACAGGTAGCAAAAATCGCTGGTTTTAGATTTTCTGCAGACAAAGCCGGCGCAATAATAGCAGGTTGAGACAGCAACAACCTCCAGCGGGTTTGTTTTTCGGCGGAGCGTTTATCACGTGATGACTTCGCGGACTCGAGGAACGTCCCAGCAGCACAGCAAACCCCCCGTTCAAATAACACTTGACAGGTGTCGTGAAGCTGCAGGGCTGCAATTGAAAGAGCTTCACTCGTCTCAAAAGTAAACTACGTTCTGGCGTCCCTAGACCATCCATAATACAGTCTGGACCTTATACAATTACAGAAGCGATCGTTGACGGTGAGAATCCACGCTTACTTAATCAAACGAGCGACATTGACCAATCAGCTCCAGGGCAAAGAACTGACCTCCAAACTCGCAGCTTTCACCAGGCACTTCACGAGCCGGAACGAACCGTTCGAATTGAAACGAGCCAGGCACGCGAAACCGGACAGATCCAAGCATCCAAAATGTCTCACAGGCAGGCCCAGTATGTGTCACTGAACATTGGGTACACCGGGGGAGGAACGGGGCTGTTTTCCAATTGCTAACCTTTCTCTCTCCTGCACAGGTTCAACCAGCATGTCCTCGTGGACACGACGCCGATGCCCGACCACATCCCCAAGGTGGAGGAGATCGGAACGACGTCTGCGCCGCTGATGAGCGCTGCGTACTTCATCGGCGACCGCTGCAAGGCGTTCAATGACGATTACATGAAGTGCAAGGCGGAGGCCAACGGTCGCGGAGAGCTCGAGTGCCTGAAGGAAGGTCGCAAGGTCACCCGCTGCGCAGCCAGTGTGTACGTCTAACTTTTGTGGTTGGAATTATCTTGGGGGGGAAGGGGTCCATATGCTGATTATCGCGTAGGATCAAGGACATCAACACCAACTGCCTGAAGCAGTTCAATGCGCACTGGGAGTGTCTCGAGAACAACAACCACCATCTGTTCGAGTGCCGGAAGGCGGAGATGGACCTGAACCAGTGTGTATTTGATAAGCTGGTATGTTGGAGTTTTTTTTTTTTTTGGTATCATACACAGATGAAGCCCGCCTGCTAACAGCAACCAGGGACTCAAGAAGACCATTCCCGATACCCCGGAGAACGTTGTCCCTGTACATCTGCGTGCCAAGCAGCTGTATTCTCGATTCCCCGGCCCTCAATGGTAGAATGTTAAATTATCTTTTCCTCTTTTTTATCCGTTTCATCTTCTTTTCCGTCTGATCTCGACCGTGTTTGTGTATATATTAGCATTAGGAATGGTCGTCTCCGAGTCATAGATACTCAGTATGATAATGAACAGCACGTCATTAAAACACGCCGGGATGAAGACCAGTATATCGCCAAAGGATGCCATACGATTGATTCTCGCACCTTTTGACAATGTCACACTGTTATTGACTGCTCTATATAAAGTACAGGGTATATAGGTCTAGATATGCAGACAAGATGCCCAAGATATACAGGAAAGAAAAATCCCGAAGAGAAAAATGAGAAGTTACAAAGAAAATCCGGCATGTATCCATTATGTAACAGACAGTGAGAATAACAAGAATAATATATATAGATATATATACCTGATGGAGAAAAAGAGAGAGAGAGAGAGAGAGAGAGTCCTTCGCGAATAGAGGGGAAGGGGGGGGGGGTGTATCATGGTAATTCAGGAAGACGCCGGACATGCTTCAACTTACCCAGCCGTGCTTTGATCGCCGACCAGCCGACCTGTAGTTTCTCCTCAAGACGCCGGTCCCCGCGGAGACGCATCCAGATCAGGACCATGCTCAGGACGGCGAGGTCGACAAGGATTTGCCTCGTGGCCGCCCAGATGAGCCATTTCAACCACGCCAGGAGGCCTGACCGGCGTCGGCTCGCGAGGGTCCGAGCCTCCATCTGTTCTCGTACCGCAGCGATCTCGGCTGTCATCTTGGTCAAGGCCTGCTCGACCCGTTGGCGCCATCGCCGGGGGTTTATATCGCGGTCAGGGTCTTTCCTCCCGCCTCCTGAGCTGTGCCGCAGGACGGGTTGTGAGTCGCTATGCGCCGTACCCTCGTCATCCTCGTAGAGACTATCTCGAGCCTCTTCGTACTGCTCGTTTTCGTCGTCTTCGTCTTCCTCGTCTCCTTCATTTTCTTCTTCTTCTTCTTCTGCTTCTTCTTCTTCTTCTTCTTCTTCTTCTTCTTCTTCTTCTTCTCCTCCTCTTTCGTCTTCTTCTAGTGCATGTTCCTGCTCTCCATCATTCCCGCTTCGGATACTTCCCATTCGACGTCGATATTCGCCTTCTGGTTGACTGACGGGACTTAGGACACGCAGGCGTGAATTATCCTCGATATAGTCAGCCCGTGCTAGTCTCCCTGCGATACTAGGATAGGAAGCCGTTTGTTGGTGTAACGGTGGAACTGCCGTGGGTCGTAACGGACTAGACGACGCCGAAGAAGAAGATGAGGCGTTCGACTTAATCTGATCCCAGACGAATTCAAGCTCACTCACTAGCTCCCGCGCCTCGGGAGTCTGCGACGCGTACTGATGCATCGTATCGATCAGGGTCGAGATGTATCGACGCTTGGCCTCTGTACGACCTAGTCCGCGTTGAGCGTACCATGAATCCCTACATCCGTTAACACCATTCCTCGTTTCGTTTTGAGTCTTACCGGGGACTTATTAGAAGTACCATTTCTCGCATTCTGCTTGCACGTCCGCCGCAGTGCCCACCGGCCTACCCATCACACCCTCGACATCCCCCTCTGCACACAGTCAGATCACCTATAGTTCCTCGTATGAAGTGTTTTTCCTCTTGTAGATTACCCACCCATGCTCTGTTTGTATAAGCCATATAGCTTCAATCGCTCGGCGGCGGGGGGTCTGGCGGTTCCCGTACGCGGGATTCTCTTAACAGTGTTAAGGGCATGGACAAAGACTCGATCTAGGAAATCAATCAGCATTGGACACTTGACACCAAGTAACGTCTATCTATCTTAGGGGAGGGGGTGAAATTCGCACCAACAGAGTCCGACATGGCGAGATAAGAAGCCAGTCGTTCATCAGAGCGAAGGGGCGCGTGAATTTGCATTCGTAGGCCATACACGAGAGATAATCAACCCGAAAGTCTCATCAACAGTAAAAATATGGAAAGAAACCCAGTGGTTTCTAGGCTTCGCGTTAAAGTGGGTGGTCAACGCGGAGTGCTGTTTGCCGGATGATGCGATGCTCCGGCACACGAGGATTGCTTCTCGGATTACCTGTGACTCTCTTGCAGTGATTTCTCAGTCCGAAAAGCCCACTGCTGGACTCACATGCTGCTCTTCCTGACGCCGGCCACGAGTGTTTTGGATAGAAGCAGGGCCAGCGAAACAACGATGAGCAAGACTGTTGTTGCTAGTGAGTGGACCGCGGCTATCGGAGTGGAACATCTTGTGATTATCGATAGATCAGGTAGCAATAATATCTACACCTCGACCTTTTTTTCTTCCTCCGCACTTGTTTTCGCCATCAAAATGCCACGGTTTCATAAATGATTTCATTGAAAAAAAAAAGAGAAAAATAAGTACTTCTACGTGGCTTATTACAGGGTTCCCTCGGATTTCTTCGTTTCCTGTGCTTCGTGACCGTTCTCTGCGTCGATCACCACAGTACCGGTGATGGCCTCTGGGTTGGTAACAGGGGGCCCTGTGAAAGCCTTTCGGGCATATACGAGGTACCAGATGAGACTGATGGCAGCGAAGCCGGAGAAGACGACGCTAGCGTAGTTCATCGACGAGGCGCTGACGGGCAGGGCGACGGGCATGCAGAACAGCACGACGGCGAGAACGATCCAGACGAGCGTCAGGATGTTGATGGCGTATCCAAAACGGCCAAGCGAGAAGGAAGAGCGACTGACGGCCTGGCGTCCACGCAGGACGGAGATGAGGATCGGCAGACCGTACGAGGTTGACAGGCAGATGGTCGCGACGCCGGTGAAGGAGTTGAAAGCGGCGGACGAGCCGAAATAGATGAGGCCCAGCAGGCAATCGACTGCGGTAGATAGAATGATGGCCCAAAGGGGCACGTCGAGCCGCGAGTCCACCCGCCGCCACAGGTGGAAGCCCGGGATGGCGCCGTCACGAGCAAAGGCGTACGTGCAGCGGCTGGCGGCCGTCAGGGCTCCGATGCCCGCGAACATCAAGATCCCCAGGATAAGGAAGAGTAGGCCGAAGCCGCCTGCGGCAGAGCCGGTGACAGTCTGGAATAACAGGGCGATCGGTTGGTCGTTGGCTGCCTGCAGCAACAGCTCAACGGGCGGTAGCACAAACAGGATGGGAATCAGGTAGAGCAGTCCGGTAATGCCGGCGGCAACCACTGATAGCACAATGGCCCGGGGCACCTCGCGCTGTGGATTCTGCACTTCCTCACACATGGCTGCCACCATTCCATACCCAGTCATGGTGTATGCTGCCTGCAGCAATCCCACGAAGAAAGCCCATCCGGAGGGCCTATAGTCACAGTCAGTTAGGGGGGTTTATTTTTTGAAAAAAAAAGGCAAGTGTTGAGGAGGAAAAAAAGAAAGAACGAAGGGGAATGTACCAGCCACTGGATGAGGCGTCATAATGGGTAAAAACAAACTTGGCATCGTGCCGACTGTCCGCCATGGTCAGGAGGGTGATGAGGATGATGATGACGCTGGTGGCAGTCCAGAAGATGCAGACTTTGTTGATCAAGTCGAGATACCTGGCGGCAAAGATGTTCACCAGGGCACAGATCAACATGATAGCCCAGAAGACAACAATGGTCTGCCAGGCGGTAGGAACAAAGTCAGCGTCCCACAGGGTGACGGCGCTGAGGATCAGCTGTGCACCAGAGAAGGCGATGCTGAGGGTGACAGTCCAGTTGCCGACGAGCGTCAACCAGCCGTCGATGAAGGACATGAGAGGCGCCCATTCCGGGGTCGACAGCACCGCGCTCCAGTAATAGACGCCGCCGGCAGTGGGATAGACGGCGCAGATCTCGGCGAGCGAGGCAGCGATGGCGATGGAGATGAGGGTGACCAGCACCCATCCCCAGAGCACCGTGACGGCCTGGCCGTCTGTCAGGGTGATGTACAGGGTGGTGCTGAGACCAAAGGGGGCCGCCATGATGGCAAAAGAGAGCCCCAGGATGCTCAGCATGCTGAGGTGCCGCGGCAGTTCGCTCTGGTAGCCCATCCGGGCGAGGGCTTCGTCGGCCCTCGCATCTTGCTGCATTGTGAGACTAGTTGATTGAAATGGAGCTGGGCAGGTGGGTAGGTTCACTCTCTTGTCTAATATACCCTTGTCCATCTGCAGCTCATGACACCAGGTTATGACACATAGAAAATGGTGATAGTATGGGGGACGGGCACTACCGGGAACTGGGGCATCGTCGGCTTGAGACACTTGTGGGGATGATAACTTTATTCGGGAGATCAGGATGAGAAGAATGGCAGAAACGGTTTGCTGTAAGTTGAGGCAGTATAGATCAAATGATAATAGCCTATTGTTGTTTTGCTTATACTCCAGGAAGACTTTTCACTACTGTACTACATGGGTAGGCAGCGGAAAGACGACCGGAGTGGCAAAAGGCCCAGTATTTCGTCTCGGTGAGTGTCCGAGATATGAAATATGGGTTTCTTGAAACCAATTGACCATGCTTATCAGTCGGATGACTTTTCAATTCATTATTGTCATACAAACCGTTCGATGTGCTCATCAGAATGATGTGATGTGGTCTCGAGGTCGACAGATCCTTACAGGTTCAACACTAGGAACGAGGTGAATGCTAAGCGAGTCAACCATGAGTCGACTCTTGTTTCCCTACAGTACTCGGCATAAAACTATATCAAGTCCATTCAAGAACGAATATCGATTTGCCTTCCCATCCCATCTGAACACCCATCCAAAACCCATCCGAACACCCATCCGAACACCCATCTGAAACCCCATCTGAAAACCCATCCGAACACCACATCAAGTTTTCTCTTCTCTCCCACACACATACTTCTCATACCGCTCAAACCAGCTTCCCTTGCTCGCCCGGATCTGCACCTCCTTATGCTTCCTCGTCCACCCGCGCGCACTCGGCCCCAGCTTCGCAGCCCCCTGCACCGCCCCGCCAACCATCACATCCAGCGTCTGGCTGACCTCGCGGTTGCCAGGACTGACAGCCAGCGGACTACACAGCGTGGTCGCGTTCTCGGCGCGACACTCGTCTTCCATGGCTTGGACTTCGCGCTCCGGTGCGGTCGTCGACGGGTCGTACGATGAGAGATGATGCGCTACCTCGTCGTCTGTCCCGGACTGGGAGTTCTCGCTGTGCTCTGGGTGCAGGGCTTGTCGGGCTAGATACGTTTCTGTGTGCGTGATGGCTAGCATCGACCGGGGGGTTATAGACGAGAATTTCCTCATTGTGTAGATGTAGATGTAGATATCTAGTTTGTTGTATTTTTGTTGTATTGACAATGCATTGTCAAGTGTCACTTGTTCCATGGATGGAGGTCATGATGTCATGACTTGAAACTATACTTTTTCAAGAAACATGGGGTATAGGGATATACCCAATGTATTGTGTATATCTATTACTGTCATCCTAAAAAAAGGGGATGAATGAATGAAAGAAGAAGAAATCATCTCCTACACGTACAAAGTATGAAAAGAATATATATAGAGTACAAAAATAAAAAAGAATCGACCGACGCAGGATTCGAACCTGCCATCTCTCGCACCGGAAACGAGCGCCTTAACCACTAGGCCAGCCGGCCTTGATGGTAGCTCTTTACAGAATGGCTTGATATTCCACAACTCAGTAAATTGTAATTTAACCAGTACGGAGTATACATATCGTCGTACTCCGTACTTGTATTAGTCTATGACTCTATATTCTTCCATACTACTATATGAACTAGGTATATTAACTGGTGACAGCTATTATCTATACCATTGACATTTGATCCTCAATATATAAGTATATATATATATACTACTGTAGTACACCCGGACAAGCACCAGTAATATCTAAAGAGTGTATTTACATGGACGATCAGACTACCTATTCTATCCGATATCTACTCAAATTCAACTATCAATCCAATACAGAGAAGGTCACTGACGTGACGGCTGCCAACACCGCTCAACCACCCCGGAGCGAAGCCGGCGGCGAGTTCTCCCGCGGGCAGTGCCTAGAACACAATGCTCAACGGGTGTGGTCGAGGATGAGCGCCAAATAACAAGGCCAACAACACGAAAAAGAAAAGGGGGGGGGGGGGGGGACGGGGTAGTACAACACTGATCACATTGTCACATAGGGGGATAAAAAGGGGGGCGAGGGGAGGTTGGGGAGGTTGAATAGGGTTTGGGGGTATCAACGGGACAGATGAAGTTTTGTTATATCGTCGCGAAGGCGGTAGGATATGGGAAGGGGGGGGAGAGAGGGGATTGGATTGGTTCTGTTTTCCGGGTTGGAGTTTTTCTGTTTCCTTTTTGTTTCGACTTATGTGCTTCAGAGCGGCAGTAGGCTCTGAACAGACTGGTAGACCCAGGGAGGACCAAGTCTGGAGGCGGGAGACAAGAGCCGACCAAGTCTCAACCAGCCAGCTAGCATCAACTCCATCGGAACGGGAACAGAAGGGAGGGGAAGGAAAAAAAAAAAAAAATCAAACGCGAACATGCAGGGAGGAAGAAAATAAAAAGGTAAGAAACGCCCATTCATGCAGTCGTCAGTCCGGATACATCGTTACAAAGATGCGAGTCAACTCCGAGGCCAAAAAAAAGTGTGTAATGCGGGGGGAAGATGCGAAGGAAAAAAAAAAAAAAAAGGGAGGCATTTTCTTTTCTCTCTCTCTCTCTATGGACTCAAGTCGGCGCAGAGATCGTCCGGCACGTCGAGACCGAAACCAGCCATATCGACGGAGTGAAGGGAGCCCGGCCCGCGACCGAGGGAGATGTCGGATGAGGCGTAGTCGTGCTTCAGGCGCTCGTGGGGGCCGAAGAAGGGACGGTTTTCCTCATTCGGGGTGTTACCATCGCCCGCCGCCCAAGGACCATGTTGCCAGAACCGCGTGTTGGCCTGTTGGTCGCCGAAGAGATCATGATGATCTTGCGAGTCAGCGTGGGGGACAAAGTCATGGTTTGGGGACGGGAAGCGTAGATGCGACCGGCTGAAGCTGGAGGTTGGGGAGTCGGCGTGCAGCGGAGGGTCAAGAGCGGCGAGGGAGAGATGATGATGACTGGAGAGATGATGAGTAGAGAGATGAGGATGATGAAGGTGAGGATGATGTTGAGGATGTTGAGGATGTTGAGGATGGTGGTGGTGGTGGTGGTTCAGGTGGTGGCCATCGCTGCCATCGTCATTGGGTCGGAGGGAGGGGTGCACATCGGAGCCGTCAGCATCGAGGATGATGGTGGGACCGCCGCCGGTCGCAGCCGCCGCCGGGGTGATGTCGATGATTGGGTGGTCGGTCTGACGGGCGAGGGCGGCGGACAGGCGCAGGTTGGACGAGGAGGAACCCTGGCGGCTGTGATGACGGGAGGAGGTGGCGCGCTGCTGGACGAAACTCCCACAGGTGCGGAGGATGAGCTCCTGCTGGTCCGGGGTGAGACGGGCGAAGAAGTCGTTGGCGAGCGACGGGAGCACGGGGCGGTCGGGGGCGGGCGGGGCGGGCACCAGGCCGTAAGTCTGCTGAGCGTAGGCGGAGAAGCCGGAGGGCATGTCGTAGGGGGACTGGTAGACGGTGGGAACCTGGGTGCGTTGCTGGTCGAGGTATGCGTACTTGCCCGGCAACTTGGCGGCGGTGATGGCGGCCTTGTCGACGGTGGTCTCGGGACGAGCGGCGTCCCGCTTGTGCAGGACATCCAGCCGTTCACGGTGACTGACGAGCGAGAAACGTAACATCTGCAGCAGACGGGTCACCTCCTCGGATCGCATGTTGAGCGGCTGTAGTGGCAGTAGGGTGCCGTCCGCCGCCCGCGGCTGGACGCGACGCTGGGCCATGGCCAGCTCCAATTTTTCGAGTCCTGTGGGTGGTGGTACGGAACCCATGGGTCCCAACAGGATCTCGACGACTTGTTCCGGGCTGATGATCGGATAACCCGCAAACACATTTGCATGTTCCGTGATCTGAGCGAGCCGACGACGGGCGATGAGTTCGCGAACGTTGGCAAAGGTGTGGGTGGGTAGGTCACTACCACCACCGATCCCATTGTTAACTCCATTATTTCCACCGGTAGTAGTGTTGTTGTTGTTATGATTGTTGTTGTTGTTGTTGTTGTTGTTGTTGGTGGTGGTGGTGGTGGTGGTGGTGAGGTGATGGTGCGGCGGTAAGGTTTTTGCCACGGAGACGGACGGGTAAGGAGCATGACGATGATGATGATGATGAGAATGATGAAGGGAATTATTATTGCGATTATTAGGCAAGGATCGGTGGTAGGCAGGAGGCATCGCAGCAGCAGCAGCAGAGGGGGGAGGGCGCTGCTGCAACGGGAGCGAGGAAGGAGGGGCAGCAGCAGCAGCAGTAACAGCAGCATAAAGATGGTGGTGGGGGTGCGACGAAGACAAGGAGGAGGAGGAGGAGGACGAGGGGGGGAGACGGCCGGCAGCGGCCAGGGCGCCCAGCGACTTGACGCTATCGAGGAAATTGGCCCGCGGGTTGTGGACGGGCAGGCTAGGGTTGTGCGTATACTGAGCCCTACACTCGGTCGACGAGGCGCCCAGGTAATGCCACAGCTGCTCGTGCCGGTCAAGGTCGACCAGCACCGGTGGGGCAGCGTCAGAAGAGGCCCGCAGTGCGACCGACTCGAATTCGGCCCACTGATAGGGGGCATCGGCGTCGCAGAATGGGCGCCCGGGCAGGGGCAGGCCCGTGTCGAGATCGCGGCGAGGGTCCGGCTTACGCGCGAGATGCGCTGGGAGGGGTGCGATGCCGGAGGGCAGAGGGGGGAAGTTGCTGCGCCGGACGATGAGCATCCAGCGGTAGGGGAGCTCGATGATGTCGCTGATAATTAGCATAAATAAACATAGGGGAAAAAATAAGAGGAAAGTTAAAAAAGACGAAAAAAAAGAAAAAAAAAAAAAAAAAAAACTCACCCCCGTGGGAGAACCTTGAGAAGAGCTGTCCGCTCCTCCGGTCGGTTCTGCAGGACAATGGCTCCGTTGATCTCCTTGTCGGCCTGGAACTGGACCAGGTCGCCCTGGATGAGACGCGAGGCACGTTCGATCAGACGCTTGTCGGTGTCGGCGGTTTCGCCGGGGTACCAGGCCTGGCGTTTCTGCCGGTGGAATTTGCACTTGAGATCGACGCTGGGCACCGAGTAGGTCTGCCCGTCATCGGCCACGACGGCGAGCGAGCCCATCTCGACTTGGACGCCGGCAAGGAGGGCGCAGGTGGCGTGGTACGCCCGCGTGCATTTGCCAAAGTTGCACTGGAAGCAGGCGCCGCGCACCTCGCGGCAGAAGAGGCATTTGAGGCCCAGACGAGCCTTGGGGATCTGGTCGATGTCGCAGACGACCTCCCGACCGGTCCCATCGCGCAGTATGGTCGTCTCCTCGATGTACAGTGCACAGCGCCGGTGCGCGTGCGCCTTGCCATCCTCGGTCGGCAACAGATCCTCGTAATCCAGATTATTGGGACACAACACACAGGGAAGTTTGCGTGAAGCATCTGGGCCCATGCGAGTGCGTTTGCCGGTGCGCGGCTCACCGTTATCAAGCTTGCGTTTGCGACCGCGAGTGCTACCGCCGGTGGTGGTGGTGGTGGTGGTGGTGGTGATGGTACTACTGCTGCTCCCGGCCTTCTCAGGGACACTCCGGGGCGGGGTGAGAAGATCCGAGGCGCCGTCCATCTCATCCAGCTCGCTTTCGAGTTCCCCGTAGTAGTAATACTCCGGAGTGGACTCGCCGCGCAGCTTCCGCTGGATTTCCTCGACGTCGATCCACACGCTATCGGCCTCGCAGTGGCACTTCTTGGCGATGCGACCGTAGTCGAGCCATTGCTCCGTGGCGAAGTTGACCGACTCGGCGCAGTTGTAGCCTAGGTTGAAGCCCGAGTGGTAGCCGTACGGATATGTGATGACGAATTCGCCCTCATAGTGGACGAGGCGGTTCACCGTGATGCCGTACTGCGACTTGAGGATGCTGGGCGAGACGAGGTAGGTCTTGTGGCGTAAGAACTGGTCGCAGTTCTTGGCGTCGCTGGGCCAGATGCTGCGCATCGCCTGCTCGAAGCGCGGGGCGTCGGCCTGCGAGATGCTGTACCACTGCTTGGGAGCGCCAAAGTGGATGTAGTTGATGCTGTACAGGTCCACGTCCTCCAGGTGCCAGGCAAAAGTCGCCTTCCACATACCCAGGTAGAGGTAGGCTGTGTTGACACCGGGGACCTTCTGGCCCAGCACGTCGAGCAGGTTGGGCAGCCGTGCGACGTTCCAGGACGTGGTGGAGTCGTCAAAGAGCGAGCCCGGCATGTCGGCCCCGTACAGCGGGTTGTTAAACATGAGCGACTTCCAGTAGGCCGTCTCCAGCTCCTCGCACCGTTCTGCGGTATAGTCCTCGCCGTCGGTGATGTGGTAGTCGAACCCCTTGAACGCCTCCTCATCGATGGCATCGATGGCATCACCGCGGTTGTTGGTTTTGCGCCGCGCAGTCACAGACCGAGGTTGCCGGCCCTTGGGTTTCGGCGCAGGCAGGGACTCCCCCTCGCTCAGCTCCTCGGACTTGGCCTCCACCGGGTTTGACTCGGGCGAGACGGGAGTGGGCGGGCCTTCAGGCTTGGTCTTGTCAACCAGGCCATCATCGGCGGGCGGCTCCTCCTTGATCTTAACCTGTTGTTGTTGTTGTTGTTGCTGCTGGTTTGACCGTTTCGGTGGGCGACCGGGTCCACGTTTCTGCTGCGGTTCGGAGGAGCGTGTCGTTGCCGGCCGCGGCGTCGGGGTTGCACGCGGCGCACGCTCCTGGTTGCGACGGCGCTCACCACGACGGGCAGGCGGCTGATGACTGCTCTCCTCACACAGCGCCTTCCACTGGGGTAGATTGTAGGAGCGTTGGCGTTCGATGTTGGCCTGGGTGTACGTTCCATGCGAGCCATGGAACTCTTGCATGATAGGGTTCTTCACCCGGATCTTCTTGACGGCTTCGTCGAGGGCAGGAAGGGAGCCGGTCCTAAACATGTCAGCTCTGGTGAATTCCTTCTTTTTTTTTTTTTTTTTTTTTTTTCCATCTTACCATTCCTTTGGGGGGATGACTTTGACAATGCCCGATTGCATGCCATATTTGTCAACTTTCTGGATAAAGGCTTGAAAATCCCGGAATTGATCCATGGTCTGCGCAACGAAAATCAGTGATACCGCCTCCTAAGCTAGGGGAACCAAGCTCATCTCCTACCGGTTTGAAGACGGGGACCTTGCCATCGCCGTAGTAGTGGTCTGGGAGGATCTCCTCGACCTCGACCTCGGCCTCGACCTTTTCCTCCATTTTTTCCTCCTTGATCTGCGGGATGGTGGCGCTCGCATTGTTGGGATCGAGCTCGAGATCGGACAGCTCGGAAGGGACGCTTTCCGGGGCATCCTTCTTGCCATGGGCGCTTTGAGGGGGGGTCATAGAGTCTGCCGGGGCGGAGGCGGCATGGTCGGTCGCAGGGCCCGCGACGAGCGACTCGACAGCTGAATCGAGCGCTGCCGCCATGGTGGGCGGTGGGAAGTTTTGCAGGAACGCTTTTCAGCGGAGAGAGAGAGAGAGAGAGAGAGAGGAGAGAGAGAGAGAGAAAGAGGGTATGTATCTGGGGAATGCAACGACACACCCGGACCAGAGGGGTTGGGGTGTAGGTAGATAGAGCGGGTTTGCCGTCGGAGTTGAAGTGACCGCTGATCGACGGCAGGCAGTGAGGAGGAGTTCCCAGCGGTCGGGGAAGCAGCGGTGGTGAGGCGAATGGAAAAAAGGGAGAGCGTGGATCAATCTAGTGAGTTTATCCGTCAATCGTCTATGTTCCTTTTGAAGCTGATGGAAACGAGGGAGAAGAGAGAGAGATAGTTCAAAGAGACTGCATGGGAAGTACTGGCTGGCAGCGATCGCAGGTCGTGCTCCCTGAAGTGGAGCGCAGAGAAGTGGCCTGACGCGGAGCCTCAGGCAGGAAAAGGCGACATACCTTGTGTGTAGTATGTTGTACTCTTTGTTGCTCTCTTCTTCCAGAGCTTCCGGACAGTGTCTCTCCGTCTCTCGCTCTGCCAGTCCGTCTGCCTCTCGGTCTGTCTCTCGCTCTGCCTTGGGTGTACTCTGCTCTCGATGATGCGAAGAGAAGGAGTCGGCTGTCACGGGTACTGGGCCGGTCACGTGAGTGCTGGATACTACGCGGTCCGCGGTAGAGCTGATCATGCGAGTACATAGTATAGGTAATGGATACTGTACTAAGTACCTATTTTGTCGAGACATTGGTTACAATTAATTGATTAATAGTTACCTGTTAATGACCAATTGAAACCTATAAGCAATCATGACTCTGTTGTACTGATCGTGGAGCAACTAATGCAGATCATAGTGGATAAGGTACATAAAACATCGCAACCTCCTAGTAGTAATGTTTAGCCGGAGATAATACGGTAGAAAGTATACTACAAGGTAACTGTCTGTATCTAGAATATTTCCAGCAGACTCCCGTATCGAGACGCCGGCAATTGATTGGAAATGTAAATGCATGCAACCCTTACTACATACACGCGCATACTAGGTACATCCTCCATGCTCTGTACGGAGTAGCCCTGTGCACAGAGCACAGAGCACTGCACCATCTACTGGGCCACGTAGCGCTGCATGTCCGTGTCCAGCCACTGAAGCATTGACCGCGATAAGATATGTAGTAAGTAGTCTGCCTGTACGAGTATGGAGTACATACTCCATACTCCATAGTTAGTCTATAGATGAAGTGTATAGTTAGATACTATAGTACTATACAAGTTCATGGAAGGTAAGCTTTGTACACGGTAGTTACAACATATTCATAGGGTATATAAGATAGACTCATTGTATACTCTGTCCTCAATATTCATTTAGCTGGAGCTTTTTCCCCACAAAGCGTCGCTTGGCAGGCTTGTCGCCTCGGTCCCGCTCGCTCACGCCTTTCAATGCGTGAAGCAGCATGCCGGCATCGAAGAAGCCATCTAGAAAGGTTAGCAAGTAGAAGATATATATGAAACAAGAAGCATAAAAAAAAAAAAAAACTTACATCCGCCCATCCCATCATCATCGATGTCCCCACTATCCGCCGTGGTCGGGGTGTCGGCCCCTCCCCTGGTTGAATTGGCGTCCCCGCGCACAATCCGCCCGCGCCGCTGGTGGTGATGGTGATGGTGCGTGGTATCGGAGTGCAGGCGTTCGGAGAGGATCTCGAGCTCGCGGGCGCGGCTGGTGCGTGGACTGACGGGTTTGCGGGTCGTGGTCGCGCGCAGCAGCTTGCGGATCTCGTGCAGGTATGACTCGAGGGTATGCATGAGGCGGGCGGTCTGGCGGTGCTTGGAGCTTGCGCAGATGGAGATCGAATCGTCCTTGATGATGTACCCGATCCCAAACCCGTCGCCGGAGGTCGGGCCGAACCCGAAGTGGCGCAGTGACGAGTTGCCGCAGTTAGATGTCGACAGAATGGTGTTGTTGATCTTGTCCCAGCCGGGGTCGGTGAAAATGCTGGGTGTCGTTGTCCGGAGCCGTACGCTGCTGTAACCGTTTGAAACGGACGAGAGGCCGTCGTAGTCCGAGACTGGGGAGGCAAGTCGAGGAGAGTTAGAGTCGCCGCCGCCGCCGCCGCCGCCGCCACCACCGATGGCAGTAGGAGAAGAAGAAGAAGAAGAAGAAGAAGAAGGTATTTCAAGCACCGGGCTGGCAGAATCCTGAGAGGAGCCGGTGTCGCCAATACTGTCGACAACCGAGGTGTTGTCTTCAAACGACCGCTGCCAGAGACAATACATGGCGTAGAGGTGACGGTCGGGTCCGTGGCCGCGGGCACAGTCCTTGGTGGTGGCCGAGTGCTTTTGGGTGGCCGTGCGGAGAGCGTCGACCTTGTCTTTGGCCGGATTGTCGCCCCAGAAGATCTTGACAAAGTCGAGCGACTCCGAGGTGACGGTGCGGATGGCCTCGGTGCGGCCGTGCAGGAAGGTCTTGGTCATGGCGGGTTCGTAGGTGTTCTCGACGCGGCCGTAGAGCCCGTAGTAGGCGGCCTGGAAGGCCATCTGCACAAAGGCATCGGGCGAGAGACCCATGGAGGTGATGAAGGTCTTGCCGTAGCCCTCAAAGTCGAGCACCTGGAACTCGTGTTGCTGCAGCAGGTCGGCCAGGTGCGACTCAGCGAAGCGCAGCGCGATGCTCAGCTCGGGCGCCATGTCCCACTCGAGCTTGCGCGGCGTCGTGCTCACGTTGCCGAAGCTTCGTGGATCGCGGCGCGCCGGGTCCGGGCTGGTCGTCGCCCACAGGCTGGGCGCCTGCCCGTTGATCGTCTTGGCGAAGCGCAGGATGGTGTCGGTGTAGAGGTCGCTGGCGAAGCGCAGCACGGTGTGGCCGTCGACGCCCGTGTGCTCAAAGTTGATACCGGCGCTGCCGTTCTTGCACACGATGATCTGCAGCTTGTCGTACCAGCGGTTGGTACAGGTGCCCACCTGCACGCCGCGCACGACCTCGCTGGTGCCGCACAGCATGTTGCCGCACAGCTCTGCCGTGCTCGACGGCTCGGTGTAGTCGAGACAGAGGACGAAGAGCGCCGTGTCGACGATGTTGAGGCACTCGGCGTTGTTCGACCCGGTCTCCTTGGTCAGGATGTCGCGCAGGCCCGACCACACTTTCCGGTTCTCCGTGCTGAGCACGCCGAGCGCGCCTTTGGCCGCATCCTGGATGGGGGTTTGCTCGGCGTCGCCCACGATGACCTGCAGGTTGACCGAGATGTCCTTCTCGCTCATGATCAGATCGTGATTGTTGTCCAACACATCGAACCAGTAGAACTGGCCGCGGCACAGGACGACGATGTGTTTCGCCGTCGGATCCTGGCTGATGATGCACCCGTTGTCCGTGGGCACGCGCGCCGTGCCAAACAGGCGTGAGTACTGGTACATGCACAGCGGCGTGCCACGCACCGTGTCCGGCGGCAGCTCCTCGCGACGCACCGCGCGCACAAAGGATAGTGCCGAGACGACGAGCGAGGCTGCCCGGGTCACCTGGTTGTTCCGACTGGGGGTTGGGTCATCTTCCAGCAGAAAGAAGGGGTTCAGATTGAGCACGACGGCTGTTGAGTTAGTCAATCGTAAGCCAACGCATTCTTGGGGTACATACGATTGTCATAGTTGAGATACGAATCGTACCCTATACTGTCAGTCTATTTTCACCTTTCTTTCTTCACCTTTTTTCTTTTTTCTTTTTTTCAAACATACAGAACTGTTCAATAAAGCTCGTCTTGGAGGAAGCATAATTCTTCAGTCTCTCCTGCAAGAGAGGCCCATCTGTGCGGAGAAAGTCCTGGACGGCAAGTCTCGACTCCTCCTGCTCTCTGGCTGTCTGTAACGGTGCCAGCGCCTCCAAGTACTTGCGACATGTCTCCTCGAGTTCCGGGATAGGCAGCTTGGGCAGTGATTCCTGGTTGGCAAATGTCAGACCCCTGCTTTTACCGTTGGTCATCTGCTGATCCAAAGTCGTGGTTGAGGTCGACGAGGATGACGATGTACTGTTGTTGTTCCCCTTTACGGGACTCTGGGAGGAGGGGATAATCTTGGTATCCAGCCCATGCGAGGCCTGGGAGGAGTTCTCCATAGCATCACCTAGGGGTTTGGGAGTGGTAAAGTAGCGCACTGCAAGCGATGAGTATGACATTATAATAAATTAGCCCTATTCCAGTCCAGTGTCCAGTATCCAGTATTCAGAATTCAGAATTGGATAGCTAAGCAAAGAGGCAGGCGAGTAGGGTAGGAATAGACAAAAGACGAAGAGCACTGCGGTAGAAGTAATGGCAATCCTGCAGACAATATGGTGGCATGGATAGACAAGAAGACGAAGAGGTAGAGAAAGGGAGAAATAACGAGGTAGGGAGATAGATACAGAGAGGGAGACAAGGAAGAAGACAGAGAGATATAGACAATGAGGCAGAGAGGTATGCCTGAGGTATCCCGCAGCACGTGCAGTCGGGGCGAAGGAGAAATAGCGTCTCAGCACGGGAGAAGGGGAAGACTTACCAGAGAGACTGGGAGACTTTCTTCTCCAAAAAGCCAATGACTTCTTTCAGTTTGCTGACCGGGGGAACGGAGCCAGTCAAAGAAAGAAGGAAAAAAAAAGGGTCCTACCTGACTACCTAGGTAAACTATTGTGGCATGCCGGAGGAAAGGGTCGATATTGACGCCAGAACACACATAGAACCACCAGGTAGTGACTGCCCAGGGAGAAGGTAGACAGGTACCTCTTGTATTCTGATACACGCCAGACTAATGTCGGATCAAGTAGATGCAAAGACTAACGGGAAACACTAGACTATCGAGTGATAAGGATGGATAAGGCGTGTGGAGAACCTGAAGCAGATCCTCTGGGGATGGCGTGGAAGTTTCCCTCAGGGTCGTACTGAGTCAATCCGTAGCTCCGTTCTGTAACAGCGTGTAGGTAGGTCTCTCTCTCTCTCTGTGTGTGTGTGGTGAAAGTTTCTGTTTCTATACTGCAGGAGATGATACTTGAAGAGGTACTCTGTAGGATATCTCGTCTGCTGTAATGATCCCCTCGTCTTCGTTGCTGCAGGCTTCGATTTGACGATGACGTTCGGGCGAAGGGAAAATGAGTCACGTGATGAATTAAGAGACAACAACAAATGTCTAGCAGTCAGTACTCTTCTACTGTGCGAAGAATACGAAGTACGATTACTCGGATACTTTTAGTCTATAGACGACCAGGTACAGTCAATACAATACAAGTAATATTGACAACGAAGCAGACGTGGTCTGGAGAAGGGAAGAGAACCATAGCGACGAGCTACCAGGGACCACACGAAGGCGGTGGTGGCAGTCAAGCCCGAGTGTACAATCTCCAAAGTCTTCACTTAAGCGACGGAGTAGTAAGGCTGGCCCAGAGGCTCGCCCACGTTGTCGGCGTATTCTCCATCGTAGTTACCTATAATTAGTTAGTAAGACACAGTTTGAGACTAGATCTGGTGTAAAAACCAGATATAAAGCAAAGGGAAAACGCACCCGCCGGGTAGTAGTTGCAGACGGTGAAGGGCAGAGCTTCGTCGGCGTCAACATTTCCGAGAGTGTCGCAGGTGACGGTCACGCAGGCGACCTCGGTGGTAGCCTTCCACACGATCTGCGAAAAGTGGCCCCAGTTGTCGAAGTAGGTCATGGAGGGGTCGGCCTCGCCGTACAGGCCCTCGAAGTAGCCGAACTCGTCATTGTACATCAGGTCGGTAAGCATCTCGCCAATGTTGTCCGCGCTCACACCGTAGCCGATGTTTTGGCCGTAGCCGCCACCGTCAATCGAGCTAAAGAATTAGTACATCACTTGAAAGAAAAAGAAAGAAAGAAAGAAAGAAAGGCAGTACTCACGTGTCGTGCTCATACACGCAGGTCTCAGCCAGCACGCGGGCGCTGGCCTCCAGGCTGGACGACCAGGTCACAGAGTTGGCCGAGTGGTTGCTGCGGTGGATGTTGTGGTTGTAAAGCACCGCCTCCTGGTAGGTGCTGGTGGCGGTAGAGCTGGCGGCAGCGCTGGTAGAGGTGACTAGGGTCGAGCTAGCAGCCGAAGAAGTCGAAGTGGAGGTCGAGGAGGTCGAGACCTCCAGCACAATTGGGGTCGACGTAGGTTCCGCCGAGGAGATGGCAGAGGTGGTCGTCTCAACCACGACGGCAGCGGCAGAAGAGGTGGAGGTGGGATCCACGGCATCAACATCAACCGTGGTCACGTAGTTCTCGGCCGCTACGGGGGTCTCGGTCACGGTCACGACTGGGACCTCCGTGGTGGTCGTGGTCTGGGTGGTGTCGAGGGTCACATAGTCGGTGACGGTCACAACCGTCACGTCAGTCACGACCGCGCGCTTGTCCACGGGGTTGGCCAGGACACCGGCGGCGCAGACGGCACTCAACAAGAAGGCGGAACGCATCTTGATTGGTATGGAATTGGAATTGAGGGGTTTTTCTTTGGTTTTGGGAGATTTAAATTGACGGCTGCTTTGTTCCCCAGATCAACTGGATGAATTATTCCACCGACGATAGCACAGGCTTCCACAGGAAGTTTTGGTCGACGAGACTGGCAGGTCGACACTTGGGTAGGAAGGTAGATAAGAGTGGAAGGGGAGAAAGGAATGACAGCCCTGCCGACACTTTTTGAAAGAATGAAAAAAGTGCAACAAAGGCGAGAGAGAGAAGATAAAGACTGTGTGAGGAGAGAAAGGGAAAAAAAAGAGAGAGAAAGAAAGGGAAAAGCTCGAGGCTGGATGATATAAAGAGTCTCTCGCTCGAGTGCCTTTGGAGATGGAAAGGAGTCGCCGCCGTCCAGTGGGGCAGAAGATCTAGACAGGACTGGCTGGACAACAGGTCAAGGCAATCAAACGTAAATTAAGGGAGCGGGGATTCAGGCAACTGGCGGATCCTTATTAGATTGGTTCCATCATATTCTGATTATTATTCTGGTGATGTGTTTAGGATCGGTCAACCGTTGGTGTATTCACCGTTGTTCAGATGGCAGAGGAGAAGCAGAGAGGAATCTGAGCTGCCAGAAAAGCACAATCAATAGGCATGAACTGTATAATAGAAGACTCGTTTCAGGAATGAGGCTGGTCTTACCCCCCCCGGCATGCCAAAACAGTTCGTCTTGCCGCCCGGCCATCAGGGACAATGGCAGGACAACGAGACAACAACAACTAGCATTCCTGGCGTCGAACCACCAACCGATGGCGAGCGACCCATGGATCTGCAACAGCGTCATCCTCCAGCGATGGCGCGTCAGATTCAGCCTGGAGTTCGGATTGCTTGTCTCTTATCCCTGGGTTGTTCCTGGCCCTGGACCATGTTTTCCCTCGTCCTGTCGTCGCTTCGTGTTGACCAGTGCTCCGAGCTGGCGAGGCCCAGGCCGAGATTTGGTTCGTTTCAGGTCCGTTTGGCGCCGGCCCACCGAGAAGTCCAAGTTTAGGATGGTAGGTAAGAAGTACCGAGCGCAGGTAGTAGATAGATAGACGTCTGTTCTATTAAGAATAATTTGTAGTAGATTAGAATAGTGAGGAGGAGATTGGGATCAACAGTAAGGGATCAGCCTATACCATTATTACCGCCTACAGTACCCGTTATTACCTCTGATTGTATGCTTTCTTTTGTATTTTACGTTTTTGTCTGTTTCATCCTCCGCCACAGTCACATGACCTCCCCTCTCGATGCCTGCGCGAAAATTAATCCAGGCCGTAACAGACGAACTCATCCACTCTGGCAGGACTAAACACTGGACAGGGAATGTACTCCGACTCCGTACATCCGAGGCATCATGTCGGACCCTGGTTTCGTTCGCTCCATGCCCACCGTCCACGCGTTGGAACCAGATCCCAGAGAGCCCCTCAACTCTATCGCCGATAAGAACCACGGATAGCGGTTCCTCGTGGTACGCAATGCGGAGAATTCTTGCGCAAAGTTCAGAGGGAATAAAGAAGAAAAGGATGATTCGTGGCGAGTTTCTTATCTACCTAGGTACTGTCTCTACTATTGTACTAACTAGTTGTCCATGGAACGAGAAGATCAGATCATATTCTATGCAAACCATACTCCGCCCTGCACCGCGTATGCAAACCATTGCAATAGTATCCAAGGAAGGGGAAAAAAAAAGAAGGAACCCATTAGACATCCACTATCCGACAACTGCCCGACTCGCAGAGCATCAGGTGATTCTTCTTTTGACCGGTAGACCCGCGCAGCGACTTGAGCAAGGGATTTCGCCCGAGCAACCAGAAGGAAGGGTTGCCGACAAAGTCGCCCGCGTGTGACGGCCGCACGTCGACCAAGGCTGCGTTGGTGGTGCACGTGGACGAGACTGCGAGCCGGCACTCGGCGCGGATTTTCTGGACAATCAGCTCCCACGCCGAAACGGGCTGCTCGGTCTTGTCGAGCAGGCTGTCCGCCCGCGGCACGCTCGTCTCCGTCACGTCTGCGCTGCAGAAGACCCCCGTCACGCTGCGAGCGCCCGTCTCCAGCGCGACGACTGCGTCCAGCAAGCCGACGAAGAGGAATGGGTGTTGCAGGATCTCCACCGCGAACGAGTTGCACGTCTGCCGTGCCTGGTCGCGGTACTTCTCGTCCGCTAGTAGGGCTGACAGACGCATCAGGTTGCTCGCTACCACTCCGTTGATGGACGGGGTCGCCGAGTCGGTCCCCGTCTTCAACCGGATCAACGGCCCGGGCGCTCCCGGAGTAGTCACCGATGGTGTGTTGTAGTACCCTGCTGGCGTGGAGCCGGAGATGGCCTGGAAATTGGCATCCAGATAACCTAAACATTGTCAGTCTATATCGAGAAGGGAAAAATCGAGACAAAAGAGAGAGAGAGGGAGGGAGGGAGGGAGGGAGGGAGGGAGGGAGTACTCTGTAGTTGGTCGGCAAATTGAAGATAGCTATCGTCAAAAGTCGCCTCGTACAGATCGAGCAAGCCGGCGATCAGGTAGGCATAATCATCCGCGAAGCCAGGTGTTTCGCCTCGGCTACCGTCACGGTAGATGCGCCAGAGCCTTCCGGTCGGCTTGTCGAACATGTGATTCTTTATGAAGGTGGCGGCCTTGGTGGCTGCCTCTCGGCATTGCAGGGCTTTGCCGCCATCGATGCTTTCGAACAGGATACTCGCCTTGGCCAGGGCGCCGATGGCAAGCCCGTTCCACGCGACGATGATCTTGTCGTCGAGGTTCGGCCGCACGCGCACTTTGTTGCGGTGGTCGCGGAGCCGTTGCCGCGCCGACTTGATGATCTTGACCACTTCTTCTTCGCTCAAACCAAACTCCTTGGCGAGCTTGCTGGGCGTGGCCCGGATGGCCAGCACGTTCTGGTTCATGAACTCGTCGTGCGGGTCGTGCTCCGGCGAGACGTTTCCGTCGGGGAGCACCCCCCAGTGGCGGGCGCACACGCCGGCGTCTCGTTGGCCGAGAACCTGGGTGAACTCTTTCATCGTCCAGACGTAGAATGCCCCCTCGCGCTTTTCCGTGTCCGTAGGGTTCGGTAGACTGTCGGCATCCTCGGACGAGTAGAACCCTCCTGTCGACGACTGGATCGGCGCGCTGGTCAGATATGTGATCAAATCGTAGACCGCCCCGAGCAGCTCCGGGTGATGGGTCAGCCGGAAGGCATCGATGTAGACGGATAGAAGCTGCGCCTGGTCATACAGCATCTTCTCAAAATGTGGCAGGCTCCAGTCGGCCGTCACGCTGTACCGGGCGAATCCATGGCCGATGTGGTCGCGGATCCCGCCTCGGGCCATGTTGATGAGGGTCTGCACGGCCATGACGGTCGCCTTCTCGCACTCGTCCTGGCCGACAATGTCTAGAACGGCAGTGGGATAGCACCCCAGACGCAGCAAGAAGGCCAGATTCGCAGGGGCCGGAAACTTGGGCGCGGTCGAGAACCCGCCGTTGATGGAGTCATACCGCGAGACAAAATGCTGGTACGCCTCTTCGACCAGCTCCAGCTCCAAGTCTTCATCCGCCTCACGCTCGCCGTGCTGCGAATGTGTCCCTTCCTCGGCGAAATCCTGCAGCTGCTTTGTGATCGTCTTGCCGCTGTCGCGACACTGCTGCTCCTGCGTCTTCCATACGTCCCGCAGCTTCTCCAGGATCTCCATAAAACTGGTCGTGCCCGGTCCGATCGACGAGGTGTTCGGGCCCGGCCAGTAGGTGCCGCCAAAGATTGGTTCGAGGTCTGGGGTCAGGAAAACGTTCAGCGGCCAGCCGCCAGACCCGGTGGTTGCCTGTACATAGTTCATGTAAATGTCGTCGATATCCGGCCGTTCCTCCCGGTCCACCTTGATAGGGATGAAGAACTCGTTGAGAATCCCCGCCACCTCAGACGACACGAACGACTCCTTTTCCATCACATGGCACCCTGTTCTTTGTTAGAAAGAACTAGATTGAAAAAAAAAGAAAACAAAAACCCAAGAAGCATAACATACAATGACAGGCCGAATAGCCGATACTCAGAAAAATCAACCTGTTATGCCGCTTCGCCAGCTCGATGGCCTCTGCATCCCACGGCTGCCAGGCCACCGGATTGTCCCCATGAGCTCTGACCTAGCACCCAATCAGCAACCTCCAGGCATATTCCAGAAGACGCGTGCCTCATCGCCCAGAGACGTTGCAACTTACGTAGGGCGACTTGCTCTGCTGGAGCCGGTTGACCAGCTTTAGCCCCGTCTCAGATGACCCACCGCCATGCGTCCGTTCATGATCATGTATCCCCGTAGTGGCTGTTGCCATTCCGTTCGATCTCAGAAGGGGAATGCGAGTGGACGGCAAAGAGTCTTGGTCTTTTGTTGGCAAATTCGTGGCCAGTTGGCTGTCGGCTCGAACGCCAGAAGTCCCTCTTTTCGAGTGCGGGGCTGAAGTCCCAAGGCGAAGACAGCCCGCTTCAAACAACCAACGCCTCGATCGACACGACGAAACTTGGTTTTGGACAGGACGAGGGGTCTTTTCCCCTTCCTCAATTGATGGCGTGAATAAGCAAAGAGAAGTGGCAAAAGCTCACACACACTAGATTCACTAGAGCATGTGAATCGGGGGGTTCTCGCCGTTTTAGTTGCAGCAAAGAATCCTGAGGATCTCTAAGTGCGTCATCGCTGCATCAGGAACATGGATCACGTGGGATCAGTCAGCAGCTGCCAGCCAGTATATTGGGTCAGTAGGTATATTGATTTATATTTTATATTTTATAACATGGCTTATTTATTTTCGTATTTACATATATGTTGTCTAAGAGACTAGTCGTCCTCCAAAAGCTCGGCAAGCTCGCGTTCTTCTTCCTCCGTGAGCAACGAGTCGCCCGGCTTGTTCTCCTCTTCTACCGGGGGCTTCCTGGCTTGCTCGACAGCGAGGCGGAGCTCGTCGGGCCTCAACGACCACTGGCGGACGGTTCCGTCGATCCCAGCACTGACGATCGTCGAACCGACAAAGGCAAGCGAGGTGACCTCTTCGAAGTGACCGGAGAAAGTGTGGTAAAGCTCTCCGGTCTGTAAGTTGTTAGTTAACAAGAAAGGCGACTCGAAGAAGAGCGAAGAGAATGGAGATACATACCGATCGACTCCAGACGCGCACTTCCTCGTCTCTGCAGGCGGTCACCACCCACCCGCCGGCTTCGTAGACGACCACGTCTCGTACAAAGTCCGGATGTTCCAGCACCAGATTGGGTTTCCATTCGTCATCCCTCACCAGGCACTTGGAGGTCTTGTCCGCGGACGCGGTCCACAGGTCCCCATCAGCATCGAAGAACAGCCTGTAGACACTAGTCTCATGGGCAAGCAGAGGCTCGAGGGCTGTCTGGTCGCTGCTCTCCAAGGACAGATCGAAGCGGCGGATCTCCCGATCACTCCCCGCGCTGACCACGACCGGTTTCGATGCTGCCCCGACTTCGAGCGAAAGCGGATCAAGAACAAGGTCTTGGATTCCACGCGCATGGCCCTTGTGGACCGCTAGCCGCTGCCCGCTAGCGATGTTGAAGATGATAATCTGCGCGTCCGCACCGCCAGACACCAAGACTTCCTCGCCAGCGACCCTCGCGGTAACCACCGCCTTGACAAAATCTGTGTGGCCCTCGTACCGCTTCATCGGACGGCCCGAGTCCACCTCCCAGCTCCAGACTTTTTTGTCCCAACACCCTGCAAACACCAGCTTGCCATCTTCACTGAAGCACAGGCTCGTCAATGGTGCCGTTGGTCCTTTGTATACCGTCGTAGTTTCTCCTGTCTGTAGCGGGGTTTAGTATACCAAAAACACCGAACAACAGAGTGATAGAAAAGAGAAAAAAAAAAAAAAAAAAAAAAAAAAAAAAAAAAAACCAACACACCTCGAGTAGCACCCTCCGTACTGTACCGCCACTTTGAGCCACAAAAACAGCCCTCGCGCCCCCCGGGTCCGCTCTCAGGGCAAGAATCTTGCTCTGCAGATTGACGGGGCGGCCGTGTGTGTTGCCAGCCTTAGCATCTTTCCGCTTCTGCTCCTCGAGGGAGGCACTGTAAGCGAGGTCAGTGACGGCCAGACGGCGGGCGATCACAGTCAGAAAGGCATCACAAACGTGGTCTGGAAGAAATCGTCTCGGTTCGAGGACTGCGACATGGTGGTGACGATAATAACGGTGCTGAGATCGGCCAGTCGCGAGACCCCAATTCTATTATATAATGGATTCGCGTCTCTGCAAAAACCCTGCGCTTTGAGCTTCTGCCGCCCACCGTAGTCGAAGCCACTTTTCCTCCACAAAAAGCTTTTCCTTTCCTTCTTCTCTTTCTTTCCCTTCTTCACTTCTCCCTCCCTCCCTCTCTCTCTCCCTCTCTCTCTTCTCCCTTTCTCCCTCTTCTCTATTACCTCTAGCTTTCCACTGTTTACTGTTATTTCCTTTTATTTCTTTTCTATTTTTTATTTCTTTCTTTCTAATTCTTTGTCTCGCGGGTGTCAGTATGGATATGAACCATTTGATCGGGTCAGTCTCTTGTGCCTCGAGGCCCTGGTCTGAGCCAGGGGTTATGCGGCTGGGTGGGCGTTAACAGCTGGCAGTCAGAGGTTCAATCTGATTTCCAAAAGCGATATTCGGTAAGTCACGTCGCCGTCGTCGTCGAGCAAAGGTGTCGGGTGTTCGTGCTGTACTGACTGGGGTGACAGCTATGTGGGCACTTTACATGAGATCAATCCTGAGGCCTCGACGATAGCTCTCGAAAATGTGGTTTCGTATGGCACGGAAGGAAGGCGAGGCAATCCTGCCGAGGAAATTGCCCCGTCGACTAGTGTTTATGAATACATTGTCTTTCGAGGCAGCGATGTAAAGGACATCAGTGTCGCCGAGGAAGAAAAGGAGGAAGCACAAGCAAACCCGCCTCAGGTTCCTGATGATCCTGCTATCCTAGGGGTAAGTGATCATTTTTATTTTTTATTTTCTATCTGCCATCTTTCTACCATGCCACCTGCCGGCAAGTATGATCATATGATGAAATATTTCGGATGTAAACTCACAGACCTGTTCTGAATGCGCAAAACCGTGTGGAGATTTCCGTTGCCTTCCTTCTGATGATCATTGTCGCAATTGTTTTCTTATTTGTTTTTTCAAAGAACGCCTTTGTTTTCCAAGAAATAAATAACTAACGATCGCAGAGTATGTCTAGACCTGGACCAGGCCAAGGTCCGCAGGGACCGCCACAGCAGCCACCTCAAGGCCCTCGTCAGACACCTCCTGGCTATCCCCAACAACCGCCCCAGTTCCAAGGTTTTTACCCACCTTACGGACGCGGCTATGGGCCCCCTCCTTTCCCCCCTGGACCTGGTTTTCCCAACATGCCCTATGGAGCTCCGCCCGGATGGTTTCCTCCTCCCGGACAAGGATTCCCACAGGGACCAGGACAGTTCCCCCCTCCCCAGGTGCCTCTCGGACCCCCTGGTCCGCAGCAGCAACATACCCCTCCTCAGCAGCAACGCCCGGGTGGGGGTCCTGTAAACCCTTCCAAGCCCACGTCAGAGTTCCCGGCTGGTGACAAGGCTTCAAGTAAGCCGGCCAGCCGAAACGTTACGCCTGCTCCTGCGGCTGCGGCGGCGGTATCCGTGCCTCCCGTGGAATCTAAACCATCCGTAGCCGGAGCCGTCCAGGCATCCTCTAATCCTCATGTTCCGACCATCCCGGCTCAACCCCCAACCGGACCGAAGAACGGACGTGTGATCCCTGCCATCCCTCTCACCGCCGCTTCGAAGCCTCCAGTCCCTGTAACAAATGCTCCCGGCGTCCCAGCCAACAATGTGTCCCAGGGAACGGCTCAGTCCGCAATCACCGAGGCTACTCGCGCGGCCACTGCAGCTGTTGCAGCCGCTATGGCCAAGTTGCCCCAGCCAGGTGCTCAGCAGAAGAAGCCCCAACAGGGAGATTCCAATGTGGATAACCTCACTAGGAAGATGAATGAATTGAGGCCGTACGACGGCTCTCGGCCGCGTGGTGCTCACCAGCAACAGCAAACGCGGGGACGTGGCGGCCACCGCGGACAGCAGTATCAGGGTCAGAAGAAGATTGAAGTGCCCGATACAGACTACGACTTTGAGACGGCGAATGCCCGATTCAACAAGCAGGATTTGGTCAAGGAAGCCATTGCTTCTGGTACCCCTGCGGCTGAGGTCGAGGAAGCGGCGGCTCCTGTGGAGACGGTTTCGCATGGTGATTATGCCAACGGCGAACAGCCCGCACCTGCCACGTCCGGTGTGAGCTACAACAAGGCCAGCTCGTTCTTCGACAACATCTCGAGCGAAGCACGGGACCGCGAAGAAGGCACGGGCACCCGGGCCGGCGGGCGTGAGTGGCGCGGCGAAGAAGAAAAACGCAACATCGAGACCTTTGGTCAGGGCAGCGTCGACGGCTATCGCAGCAACTACCGCGGCCGGGGCCGGGGACGTGGACAAGCAGGCCGGGGCCGCGGGTACGGCCGTGGAGGCTACACCAATAATCCTCGTGGCCGCGGTAATTTTCGTGGTCGTCCTTCGCAGGCGACCGGAGTCCCAGCGCAGTCTGCGTAGCCCTTTCCAAATCCTCGATTCAACTTCTTATGATTGGACTGCCAACGGTGTTCCGCGGTGTTTCACTGTTTATTAGCCTGGTTTCTCTTATCTATGCATGGATTGACCTGCAATGTACTCACGACTGATGTATTGATCTTTTTTTTTTTTTTCTCTCTCACGTTCATGGTTTCGTCTTCAGCTCGGCGCAGGAGGGATGGAAGTTGTCGGACAGAATCTTGTCATGCCCGCCTATGCATGTACCATAGGTAATCAATGCCATACTAGTACTACTCAGTATTACTGCATAGTATTTACTGCATAGTAGTTACTAAATCAAGACTACCACTGCCACTTCTACTATTACTATTTGATTCTTGTAGAGGGACTACTAGAAGTAGTGAGTTAGTAGACTAGAAAATATCATCCGGCCACTGAAACTCGTCTACATGCTTGTTCTCTTTCCCATCCTTGGGTCCTGTCATTGTCAAGCCCTTGCCCTTCTTCTTCTTCTTCTTAACAGGCGATGCTCTCCCAGCGAGTTCTTTCGGAAGTGGAGGGACAGGAGGGATATCATCATCATCATCATCAACATCATCATCATCGTGTTCGTCGTCGTCATTGTTCTCAAATGAATGATTCTGATCATCATGCTGATGATTCTCGTGTTCTTGTTCGTCTCGACACAGGGTAGTAGATAGATCATGACTTGACAAGGTATGCATGTAGAGAGGTCTCGTCGGATTACTGCCCGCGCGGAGATCCATCCGGCCTTTCTTCATGCGTAGACACGGGGTAGGCCCATTATTACCTGGACTGAGAGCTGTAGTGGAGGCCGACGCACGGCCGACGCTCGACGACGATCTAGGCGGACGGAGGTATTTCGAGGCATGAGACTCGTCGTCGCTAGGGGTTTGGTCTGGGTTGTTGTGCTGTCGCTCGACTGAGCCCGGGCTGTCATCCTTGCGGTGTTTCTGGAGCTTATGTCTTCGTGGGGTGGTATGGTTATTATTCTTATTATTATGATGATGAGGTTGCGCTTGTTTTGGTGATTTGCGCGACACCTCGGGAGACTTCCTCTTACGGGATGGACTGTCGAGAGCCATCGGCTGTGGGGTTGATGGCTCGGAGATCTCCATGTCCGCTGCTTGGGCGTCGAGCAGTCTCTCCGAGGGGAGAGAGGGGAGTGCCCCGGGGACAAAGCGGCGGGGATATGTATGTGTTTGTCCCCTTTGATTGTCTCTTTGGATCTCCCTCTGGTCCGCCATGTCGACATCTTCTCCTCTGGCCAACTCGCGCAGCTCGCGTCGTGCCCGCTCCAGCTTCTCCTCGAGATTACTCACCTTCTTGAGCAGCTTCTCCTGGCGCAACAGATCCTTGCGAGACTGCTGCTTGCGCACACCCGTGCGGTCCGACTCCTCAGACCCCCGCCCGGAGTACAAAGTGCCCAGCGCGGATTTGGCACGGCGTAGATCGTGCAGCGACGAGCGGATGGAACTACTCCCGCTGTCGTGCCGGCGATGGCTACCGCCAACCTGGGTTTCGGTGGCGGCAGAGCTCTGCCTCGAGTGAGCTGCAGACCACTGGGCCGGAGGGGGATGCTCGGACGACGTCCCGTGATCCTGTAGATAACTCCCCTTGATGGTCCCCTTGTATCCGGCCTTCTTGAGCTCCGCGTACGCGCGCTCCGCCCGGGCGAGGGTATCATCTGCGTTCCGCGTGTCGGGATTGCCAGCACCGGCACCACTAGGGCTCGCATGCGGACCGCGCCAGATATCAGAGACATTGCTCCACACGCCGAACGGGTTGAACGCCGAGACAAGCGCCTTTCCAAAGCGAAACACCCCCGATGCACGCTGTTGCTGCTGGTGCTGGTGCTGCGCTTCGTCGCGTAGGAAGATACTCGGTGGTTTCTCGCTCACGCTGTCATTCATGCTCGCCTCAATGAAGCGGGACCGTCGACCTGCACTTGCACTTCCACTTGCCGCCCGTCTCCCAGACCGTGGAGACCAACGGTAGGATGTACTGTTGTTGTTAGCCGCCACCCGGCGGCGAGGCTCATTCTTGTCTTCCTGGAGTGGCCAGTCGTTCGATCGCCGTCGTTTTGCCGAGGGGGAGTATTCGGCTACAGGGACATGGTGATGGGGATGGTCTTGTTTCCGGATGACATCCTCCTGTTCTTCGAAAAATTCCTCTGCATCGTCGAACCGTCCGGACTCTGAAGAAGCCACCCACGATTCATTGCCATCGTGATATCCTTCGTCTCTGTGCGTGACCGGCGATTCCGGCTCGTCGGTCTCGGTCAACTGGAGGGTCTGTTGGAGTTGCAGGTCTGCGCGGAGGGGGTCCGTGTCGAGTGTGACCTGTATAAAGGGCTAATCATTAGTTTTTTTTTTCCTTTTTCACTTCTGAATTAAATAGATGTTTTGTCTCTATGTTTGGTTGGGTAACAAACCTCGGCCATGGCTCCGGTGCTTCCCAAGACCCTCACTTCAACCTGTTTCAGTGTTTTACCGCCCTCCCCCCACGAGAGTTGAACCGGCGACGCAAGAGATAATAAAAGCGATGCAGCGGAAATTAAAAGAAAGGGGAGAGGAATGGAGGAGGAAAGATACCCTAGACACAGGGGACCTGGCTCCTGTCCAGGACCAGTGCTAGATAGAAAGACAGATGAGTTTCCCTAGTGGTAGCAAGGGCGGGGGTTCGGAGTGTTATTGTTGTTGTTATGGTGGTTGCTTAGGACGCGAGCGCGTCAAAAAGCCAGAACAGTAATAGTTAATGGGGGACTGCCTGCGTAGTCACTCGGTCATTATTTCCAAAATAACTAGTCGAGTGACTAGGAGTTCGGCTGCAAGGGCAATTAGTTAACTGTATGCCGAGGTAGTTAATGGTTATGTAGTATGTTGTATTCTCCGAGTCAAGCAAGGTTCTACCTTCGAGGCATCCAACTATTTCAACGGAGCATTCCAATTCCAATTTTACCAATGTCGCCTTACAGGAGAAGAAAGAATTAAAAACAACGGGAAAATAGTTAAGACATTGCCTCTTCAAGAGGTCGTTCGTCTCCTATGAATAATAAAGCAAACCTGGGCCACAACCAGCAGGCGATTATAGCAAAAAGATCATATCATGGACGACCACAGGTCCCTCTCACAGCATACTCAGTCGAAAAAAAAAATATGAATAGACCGGGATCAATCCACGGTTTTTTTTTTTAACATTTGCCAAACGAAAAAGAAGAAGAAAAAAAACATACAGATGAAGATAAAACAGGCCACCCAGCCGCATAGAGTCGAAAGGAGAAAAACTCAGGGCATGAAGGAGACAAGGAGAGATTTACAGTGAAAGTCTGTCTGGAATGAACAGGGTCGAGTGCATGCTGATGTTCCCTTGACAAGGAGAAGATAGATGAAATCAAGCACTCGGATCATACAGGAGATGTATCCATACCATGAGCCTGCAGGGAGAACTCTAATTGTATAAAAGCACGTTGAAAAAGATCACCCGATCTTGCATGCAAGAGATGTGCTGTATCAGAAGACAAATCGAGAAGAGAGAAAAGAGGTTATTGGGGGGGAGGTGGAAATAAAACAATAAACAAAAGAGGAGAAAATAGACCACTGGAAAGAAAACACCTCCAAGATTGCCAAAATCAGCCTTACAAGAGAAAAAAAAAAGGAAAAGAAAACTGGAAGGATCGAAGAGTTCAACCCAAGGAAAAAGGACCCATCATGAACGTGTCTTGGGCGAGTGATTGAAAAACAGGAGCCAGACAAGAAAAAAAAAAAAACAAGAAGATCAAGGGAATCATATACAACAACAATAACAACAAAAAGAAAGGTATCCAAAAGATCGATGGTATCATATCAGCGAGCCCTGGCGCGAGCTTTGTTAGCCTCCTCGAGCGTGGGCGGCGCCCGCATCGCCGTGCGACCGTTGGCCCGCTTGTACTCCATATCGGCCTTGGGGTCACGCCGTGCAGCAAGGCGGATCGCTTCCAACATCTCACGGGACGGGTAGCTGTCCGAGTCTGGTCGGGCACCGTTCTGTAGCGAGCGCTGTGACTCCGGGCCAAACGAATCCTCGTGCGTGCGTTTGGACAGGGTGTGTTCCGTCTCATAGTACAAGCGCTTGGCGGATGTGGTGGTGTCGAAGGCGGAGGAGCCAGGTGACGCGCAGCGCAACGGCTGCTGCGGCAGGCTAGGCGCGTAATCCATAGTAGTTATGGGCGGCAACGAGGGAGCCGGGTTGGAGTACGTCGTCGTTGAGTACGTCGGGGTCTGTGCGCGGACTGGGGTGGAGGGTGTCATTGACTGGTAAGCGTTGGGGTCGGATAGGCGGTGGTGATGATGCTGTTGTTGCTGTTGCTGTTGTTGTTGTTGTTGTTGTTGTTGTTGTTGTTCTTGCTGCTGCTGTTGCTGCTGCTGCTGCTGTTGCTGCTGCTGCTGCTGCTGCTGCTGTGGATGATGAAGGTGACTATGATGATGGCTGTCCGGGTATGCGTGCAGACCCATAGTCTTGGGCAGATCCAACCGCAGGGGTGGGAGGGCGGCCTTGGAATACGATGACGAGCGCTCAACGGGGCCCGTGGGAGCCGCTGGTGGTGGTGGCGGCGGCGGCGGCGGAGGTGCTTGGCGCGGCTGCGGGTAAGGGTATCCGTTAGGCAATGTGTCGTAATAGGGGGTGTTTGACAGGCTGCGAGTTGAAGCGGTGTTGGAGAGGCGAGGGGAGTAGAGGCTGCTGCCGGTTGGCTGCGCGGACGGGAGCGGCGGCGGATGATGATGGTGCTGCTGCTGCTGATACTGAGGCGGAGGCGGCGCGATCACTGCTTGATGCAATTTGGGCGGCAACTGTGGCGTCTAATACTGCGACTGGGACGCACCGAAGGAGAGATGCGACTGGTACGCCGGAGGCGCAGAAGGAGGCGGGGCGGCATGATGGGTTGGCGGCGGGGTTGGAGTGGGCGGCGCGGGGGGTGCTCGCTGGTAGGCAACAGGAGGCTGTTGTGGGTATCCTCCATATTCACCCGGGGCGGCCGAGGGGCGGCGCTGGGCGGCGAACGGCGGAGGTTCCACGACGCTGCTGTTGCTGGTGGAGCGGGGCCGGTCGATGACGGATTTGACAGGGAAACCTTCCGGAGTGGGATACCGATCGGTAGCGAGAGAACGGGCGGCGAGAGCGTGTTGGTCATCCTCGTAGTCGTAGTCGTCACCGCCGGCGGCGCCGGCCTGCTTGTCGCTGCGACGGCGCATGCGGACATCGCGGCGGATCCGCACGCGGCAACCCTGCTCGGCGATGATGCGGCTGAGCGAGGTGCTAGTGGCGAGACCCGGGAACTTCTTGGCGCTATAGACGTTGAAGGCGAGGGACTTGACGTCGACGCGGAAGTGCATGTGGTTTTGAGGCGCGGCGGGTTTACCGGGATTGGCGTTGGCGGCGGTAGACAGGGGATAGTTGGGATCGGCATCCTTGGGGTCCTTGACCTCCTCGTAGAGATGGAAGTTCAGGCGGTAGCGGCCCTCGTTGCGAACCGACAGGTCCGGGAAGATGAAGTAACCGGCTGGGCTGGGGCGATCCAGATAGGCAACGCCCGCAACGGGGACACCGGTCAGGACGGGGGTCTGAGGGCTACCGGCGACCCGGCCGTGGGCGATGGGACGGGCGAGCTCAAGAGTCGCATAAAGGAAGAAGTTGGCATTATATTGGAAGGTGATGTCTGTTCCCTGGTCGGTATCGTTGACTTCGGACTGGTGGATGCGCAGCTCGACAACCGGTGGCGGGTCAACCGGACGACGGTCGGCAGAGGCTATGACTGTGAGTAAACATCTCTCTCTTTCTCTCGCATCCGTTGACACAGAGACATACACTTCGCACCCGATCCACAAGCTCTGGCCCGTTCCGGCTGCTGCATAACCGTCAAGGTGTAGGTGAGCTTCTTGCCCTCTCTCGTCACCCTACTGGCCGAGTTCCGGGTCTGGTTGGCCGGGTCCATCAGAGGCATTCTGGTCGTCATTGTATCAAATCAATCGATATATATCTATCGACAGGTCAGTATAAGACAGAGATAAGACAGCTCAGCTCGAGAAATGAAACCATACATATATACACGCAGGGGGGGGGGAAGATGAGGTGGTGATATGATGGCTCAGACGTCAAGCCCGTTAGGCGTGTGCACAGCAGACAACACCAGTCGTCAAGGACAGTTTGAAGGTCGAAAGGATATATAAACAGAAGGATTATAAAGGCGAGACGATAATTTTTTTCCAGTAGAAAAACAAAAACAAAAAAAAATTGGTGATGGATCAAGTCAAGAACTTTCTCAAGTCTCCTGACGGTCGGCCCCAAAACAACACACACGCACTACTCGCACTCTCTCTCCCTCTCTCTCTCTCTCTCTCTCTCTCTCATCCAAACAGACCGATAATCGCGTGAAGACCAGTCACGAGTCACAACCCCGTCCACCAGGCGAGAAGGCAGAGTGGGGTTATCAAAAGGTCGAAGGCCGGATGAACAGAAGAGGGGAGAGCGCTGAGCTGAGGCAGACCGGGGGGGAGGTGAGGAATAAGAAGAAGAGCAGAAGGGAAGTGACTAAGTACGGAGGACTGGAGGAACAGGAGGAGAGACGAGCGAGAGATGGACGGTGAGTGGCTCGTGAGGGGGACGGAGGCTTGTTAGTTTCGGGCCAGCCGTTTTAGCTTTGGCTGCCGCATTCCCGATTACAGTACGGTATTGTATGTTATAATTGTAGTAGTATTAGTATAATATTTGAAGATCTTTAAATATTTATTTTTTATATCTCAATTTTGTCTAAATATCATCATCTAATACCTACCTCTACTACATATGTGGTACCTATGTCTCGGTGGCAATGGTCTGTGGCCCGGGCGCAGGCTAAAACTAGCGGGAAGATCGTTGAAGCAGGTTTGGTTTGGTACTGACAGAGACTGTCTACGCCATAATAGTTGGGTATTATGTAGTAGGTAATTAACTATAGGTAGTATAGGTACAGAGTATGATTATGATTTAATTGGTACTGGTATACTAGGTTAATGGTAATGAGGTAACTATGGCAAAATTGAAGCTTATTCTTGGTCGAACAATAAGACCTAATTGCTTATACTGAAGACAAAGTGGGTTTCAATGTCTCCTAGACAAACGCATAGTGTCGTCGAGATGGACCCGACTTCCCGTCAAGCTGAGCCTGAACCTGCGTGCTGGGCACCCAGTCCAGCGGGTCGGGGTTGCCACCTGTCAGCACTACAGTACATATACATAGGTAACTACTAGGTACCTAGGTATGTATGTAGTAGTTATAGTAGCTCAGAGAAATAACTAATACAATATGTAGTAATTATTAAAAAATAATAATCTATTATTACTCCTATTTCTTACTCCGTACTCACAAACCTGTTTAATCTATTCATCCCTTATTCTCATCTTCTCGCCGGTATCTCCTATTCTATACACTTGTACTATTCTGGTTAGTCCCCTACAACCTTGTCGTACGCGTACGGCTAGTACTTAGTTACTACTGACTATGTACAAGTAGGATAGATTTACGTCTAGGTGATTACTATACTACATAGTAGCTAAAGCAGACAATTACTCCATAAACAAACACATAGTTTAGATCGATTGCCAGTACTGATGCTCTGTCTTGGAACTCTTTGCCGACCAAAAATGACCTGTTGCCGTTTGGCGGAACGCGGGAATCGATTATCTTTGGGGCCCTGGAGAATTTGCTGGTAACTTTGGTAAAGTTAGGCGCTATCCCCACCTGAGCGGTCCGCAGGTGAGCCAAACTATATCCGGCCTATGGGGAATGTCCCATCCAATCATATCTGCATGCAGTGTGACCTAGGGGCAGCCTCCCACGGTCCCGGGGGGCCCATCAGCATCAGTTAGCGCTTAAATGACTGTCTGTGCGTCGTATACTCCCCGGCCATACTCCGTCCGGACCGTCCCATACGTAATACATACAGAGTACTTTCTAAATGAGGGTGCTTTATAGTCATAGTGGTGATCCTAATATATTAATAAGACATTTATTAATTAGTTGGCTAGGTAGTTACCCTACGGAGTACTACATAGTTACATATATGGAGTACTCAGTACTCTGTAGCTATGTACTAGGTATGTACTGTAGGCTTAGCTATGATAAGTCTAATCAACCCCTGTCCGGTTAAACTTGCACCCGAAGACAGGACAGAAGCTGCAAGGAAGTCCATGCACCCTTTGCTGAGACTTGAAGGTCCTGTCTGGAGTACAGGCGTAGCCTAGCGCTAGAATCAGATCGTACTGCGGTGTTACTGGTTGTACCTGACTACTGGCTAGGCACATAACTACTAGCTACAGTACATAGTACTACAGGGTACTCCATGCAATACTACATATATTATATGAGAAGGATCAAGTTTAATCTCAGGATGAACTAGTTGGTTGCTAACTTGCTAGCTAAGTAGTTAGTTAACTCCTAATTATGCTCTGCTTGTAAATTTATGCCAAGTTTCTGACTCGGATCTATCCGTGTTCTACAAGCCGAGAGAGAGAATACCACCCAATCAAGATGAAGAAGCGCACCTTGAGCTAGGCCGGAAAGGGTTACTCAAGGATTCCGGGGTTTGAACCTCGGAGGTGGAAGGATTCTACTATCTGTAGGTATACTCTATAACTAGGTAACTAACTATTATTGATCTCTCTGGCTTACTCTGGTTCAGTGGTAAGCAGTTATGAAAGTGGTAGTCAGAATACTTCCTAGTAATTATATAATAGTAGTACTAATTATAAATCTATTCTATAATTGACTATTAATAAGAGTGAGCTACCTTAGGCTGAATTATATAATTATTTGAGATCTACTTTAATTCATGATTGTCCATGTAAGAATACAGAGTAACTATACTATATGGTCTACTCTAAGAAGTCTTATGCTAGGAAGTAATAGACATTTAATGACTGCCTAGTAGTCAGTTATATATCAACAGACATGACTAATCATGATATGTGATGATAGCACTGGTCCTACCTTCTTTGGCACTTCCTCCACCACGCGCTTGGAGTCCGCTCCTGTGCTCACCTTCGCGATGCAGCGAGTCGTACAAAAAGAGGCTTCGATTATCTGCATACCTGGAGTTCGCAGGGGCTTGTCTACCTCTCTACCCTTTACTTCTTGCCGTCACCGGATCTACCTACCGTCGAGTCCGAGAACCAAATCCGTGCCGCGTCGAACATTTCTGTCGGCTTCACGGTGGTCAAGCACTCCGAGAGTGTTCCCTAGCTCAGGATTTGAGTTGCTTGATCAATCCATCGAGCTTGACGAAGAGACCTTGCCCACATACCGGCCCGAAAATTATTATCCAGTCCATCAAGGCGAGATACTCAATGATCAGTATCAAACTCTTGCCAAGATAGGGTATGGGGTGACTTCAACAGTTTGGCTTGCGAAAGACTTGATGTAGGTACGGTTTGTTCTATTCATGTTATCCGGATCATGGCCATTACTAACAGGTTAATGTAATATGAAACAGCGCATCGACGCACGTTGTTCTGAAGATCTACGTGACGGGTGAAAATAGGGATCACGAGCGAGAATTGGATATCTACAAGCACATAGATTCAGTGGAGACAAGACATCCAGGCAGAAACCTCATTCGCAAACTTCTCGACCACTTTTATATCCAGGGCCCTCATGGCCGTCACGTCTGCCTTGTTCACGAGCCTCTCGGAACAAGTGCAGATCTTCTGGTGAAGACGTTTCCTGGGCAGACAATGACCCTTGATGATATGAAGCCAGGAATCCGACAGATACTTGTCGCTTTGGATTATCTGCACTCGGAGTGTCATGTCATCCATACCGGTAATACCCTCGGTCTCCTCTTATAAGTATAAATAGGACTAACTGTCGCAGACCTTCAGCTGAAGATCTATTGCTCCCCGGACCAGATGCAAGCTACCTTTCTCGATTCGAAGAAGCTGAAGTTAGAGAACCGTCACCAAGAAAGGTGCTCAACGACCGAACAATCTACAAGTCTTTGGGCTTCCGTTCACGGGGTGGGCTGCCACTTCTCACTGATTTTGGGGAAGCTCGACTGGTCGACAAGGAGCACAATGACGATATCATGCCGAACATCTACAGAGCCCCCGAAGTGATTCTGAGATCGAATTGGGGGTACAAGGTTGATATCTGGAATCTTGCCATGGTCGTGAGTAAAGGATTGAGACTTGAGTTGACTATAAGATGCTAATATCTTGATTATGTGAAAGGCCTGGGACATTGTTAGCCCTCGCACCCTGATCAATGGCAAGAACCTGGATGGTATATTTGACGACCGCGTCCATATGGCGGCACTGGTTGCCCTGCTAGGTCCTCCGCCACCCGAATTCCGCAAACAGAGACACCTGAGTTCGGTCTTCTGGGATGAGCGGGGTAATTGGAAAAAAGTCAGCCCGATTCCAAATATCACTCTCGAAAGCCTCGCCGAGAACGTTCAAGGGGAAGACAAAGAGGGGTTTTTGCGCTGGCTCCGAATGGCCTTGCAGTGGAACCCCGAGGACCGGCCGACGGCTTTGGAACTCTTATAGGATGAGTGGATGATGAAGGGGCTAGGTGAATAGAGAAGAATAGAAATAGAGATTCAATGCACCTTTTTTCATTTGTATATACTGAATAGCTATCTGTATTTGGACGTATCTGGATTACAACTCTTAGAATCGTCAAAATATATATTCTAGATAGTAAAAGGATACTTGATTGCAAAAGAGTATACATTATTATTATTATTATTATTATTACTAGTAGTATATTACTATGATGAGTAGTATTATTGTTATTATTATTATTGTCTTGGTAGGCTCATCTCCACTAGGCGGCGTAATTGATTATTTCTCCCCGCGACGCGCTCTTCCCCAACAGAACCTCGACACGGATCCTATGGATCTGCTCTCAGTCCTGCCTGGCTTTTCAACCACGTCCTACGGCCATATCCTGCCATCCCTCGAGCGGAATCAGATCACCACCGTCGACCTGGTCACTCTCGATGCCCTTGAGATCGCCAAACGCGCCCACGTGCCGCCCGCAGACGTTCGACGACTGTGCACCCAGGTCATCGAAGCATTGCACCGCGACGTCGGCTTTGAGATTGAGAGGCATGAAACCGAGCTAGACGAGACTCACGACGACCCTGTACCTTCTGCACAACTGGATCTGTCGCGATGGTGCACCATCAGTACTCTCGATCCGGCTTTGGATGCGGTGCTGGGCGGAGGGATACCGAGTGGTTATTTGACAGAAGTGACGGGTGAAAGGTGGAAACAACCAGAAAAAGAACAGAAAGGAGAAAAGGATTCAAGGCTAATTTTTCCCCAGTGGAAGCGGCAAGACCCAATTCCTCCTCAGCCTCCTTCTGGCCGTACAGCTACCACCCCCCCACGGTCTGGGCAAACGGGCCATCTACATTTCCACCGAGGCGCCGCTGGCGACATCACGCCTGACGCAGATGCTAGCTACGAACCCATTGCTGATGGAGACCGCCGACAAGCCCTCGCTCGAGAACATCCTATCCATCAACGCCATGGACCTCGAGACACAAGACCACATCCTACACTTCCAGCTGCCCGTCGCCGTGGCGCGCTACGACGTCGGCCTCGTCGTCCTCGACTCCATCACAGCCAACTACCGAGCCGAACACGCCGCAGACTCGCTGCTCGCCCTGGCCGCCCGCTCCTCCCACCTCGCCAAACTAGGCCACCTGCTCCGCAACCTCGCCGCGCAGGACGAAGGTCTTGCCGTCGTGGTCGCCAACCAGGTCTCCGACCGGTTCGAATCGTTCTATCCGTCGCGAACGCCTAGCAGTACGCGTGTATCTGTTGCGCGTCCTGCGCCAGCAGGAGACCGCCTGTCTATCACCTCACATCTACTAGATACCCCCCCATTTCCTTCCTCGCCAGCCCCATCCCCACCCGCTTATCTCGATGATGACCGCTTCGACGGATCTTATTACCTTGTCGGCACTGATCCGCAGCGTAACGAGCTTCTCAGCCTCGCCCACCAGCAGCGCTTCTTCACAGGATGGGGAGACGACGATCATGATGATCATGATCATAATGGTGATGGTCTCGGTCTTGCTCGCCCCTCGCTACCGGGGCGTGTCAGTGTCCGGCTCTCTTCCGCACCCAAGACACCCGCCTTGGGATTCGTCTGGTCGACGCAGATCGCCTGCCGGATAGCCCTGAAGAAGGAGGAATCCCAGATCATCGAACCGGTGCCTTGCCTCCCGCAACCAACGGTGGAATCTCAAGACGCGAAAGAGACCCGTAAGGAGTCTACTCCGGAGCCAATACTTGTAGATACACATATCCGCCGGACTATGAAGGTTGCTGTTGCGCCGTGGACGGCGGTGGGGGAAGTCGATTATGAGATCTGGGAGGGCGGATTACGACACAAAGCCTACATGGTAGAAAGATAGTAATGATATCTATGGATACGGAATATTAATATCCATGAGGACGTAGTGATATCCAGGGAAAAAAAAAAGGAAAATGCATTTTGAAAGAAAAGGAAAAGAACAACAAAGCTAAAGCATCTACTTCTATATTCTAGATTTCTAAGCCTTGGGGATCTTAGCCGGCGGAACACCAATACCGTTATGGTTCCGGAAGAAGAGGACGCCCTTGCTCTCGCCGGTGGCGCCCTCGGTAGGCTCAACCCACTGGCAGGTACGGGCGCTGGTCCACATCGCGCGGAGGAAACCGGTCCAGCCCGTCTGCGCCTCGGTGCGGTAGTGTGTGCCCATCACCTTCTGGATGGCCTCGGACGCCTCGTCGGCGTGGTAGAAGGGGATCGTGCTCACGTAGTGGTGCAGGACGTGAGTCTCGATGATTCCGTGCAGGATGTGGCGGCCCACGAAGCCGAAGTCGCGGTCGATGGTTGCCGCGGCGCCACGGGCAAAGTTCCACACTTCGGGTTCGTAATGGGGGAGGGTCGGGTCGGTGTGTTGAAGGAAGGTGATGGCCACTGATTCGTTAGCATCAAACAAATATAGATAGATAGATAGATATCTATGTCTTACCTAGCCAGTGGTTAACCCACACGTACGGAATACCGTACCAGACCAACAGGTTCATCCAGCCGAAGCGCGAGCCCAGAGTGTACAGGATGAGGCCCATGATAAGCAGGCCGAGGTCGCTGAGGAAGATGAGCTTGGCATCCTTGGCCTCGTACAGGGGGCTGGAGGGGTTGAAGTGGTTGACGCCGCCAAAGTAGCCGTTCTTCTTGCCCTTTCCACGGCCCTCGGGCTGACGCTCATGGTTGTTGTGGCCGGTGACGTTGGTCAGGAGGTACATGGGCCAGCCGAACAGCTGCTGCAGGAGGAGGTTGGTAGCCGTCAGGATGGGGGTCTCCTCCATGAGTTCGGAGATCTCGTGGACGGCACGGCCGACGCGGGTGCCGAACTGGGAGCGGGTCTTGGGCACGAAGACCATGTCGCGGGCAAGGTTGCCCGTGGCCTTGTGGTGCTTGCCGTGGGAGATCTTCCAGGAGAAGTAAGGGACCAGCAGGAAGGAGTGGCAGATCCAGCCAACGGTGTCGTTGAGCACCTTGGAGGGCGAGAAGGCCTGGTGACCGCACTCGTGGGCCAGGACCCAGACGCCGGTGGCGACGAGACCCTGGACGACGGTGTAGAGAGCCCACAGGGCCACGCGGAGCGGGTACGAGGGGATGGTCTCCGGGGTCACATAGTTGTAGTAGACGGTGAAGACGGTAGCCAGGATGGCGACATCCCGGAAGACGTAATACAGACTGGTGGCGGCGGAACGCTCAAAGCAGTGGGCGGGGATGGCGTCGCGAATCTGCTTGATGGTGAAGTCGGGAATCTTGAACTCATTGCCGTAGGTATCCAGCATCTTACTCGGCTTGGACTCGGAGTCCGAGGCGAGCGAGGAGAGCGAGGTGCTCGAGGGGGACTGGCGAGGGCTGTCGAAGGGAGACGCCGTCACCGAGCTGGCTGCCGACGAGTCCGTGGCGGGAGCACGATGCAGCGCAACGCGCTTGGGGATAGCGGTCGAAGACATTTTGTAATGTATTTGAGATGAATGACTATCTGTTATCTAGTCAGCGGGTACTCAATAGATTCCAGAGTATATAGGGAAGGCGTCAACCAAATGATTCAACCAAATGATTCAACCAAATGATTTACCAAATGATCTGATCCAGTGGTCGCCTTCAGGCAATCCAAAGCTGAGGGACTTACCACTCAATAGCAATCCTGGGGTTACACAGCTCCAATCCCTCCAATTCGATTAGAGATGCACACACACACACACACGCAGCACAGTGAATGGGGACACCTGACCACCCTGGCGTGCCTGCAAGAATCGATGGACAGGGAGGGGGGAAAAAAGATGAGGGACGAGGACGAGGGGGGAGAGGGAGAAATAAGAGGCCCGGGAGAAAGGAGGGAGGGAGGGAGGGAGGAGAAAAAAAAAAGATAAAGAAACGGGAATAAAACGCAGGGAAGGGAGGAAGACGGTACCTAGGTAGGTACTAGGTAACCGCTGGGGTAATTTTCGTACTGCAGTAATTTTGGGGCCTGGGCTGGGTTTGTTTTTTGCCCCTCTGGCCCTGAAAACCGCCACCCAATCATCGGCCGCCCAAGACTCATTTTGCCTCAGTCTCAGGGATTGCGAGCCAATCAGAGACAACATTTATCCATGTGAAGGATCGGCAGGCCCCATAACTTTCTCTGTGCCTCCACCGAAGGTTGAGATAGAATGTCCCCTTGGTATTTACCATACGGTAAAATATCGTCTAGATCTCAACGTAGTATATGATAAACACTGCAGCTTGTCCCGCATGGATCAACTGGTTTACTTTACTTCTGATTTACTCTCAGGCTGGTATGTAAAGTAAGGTTCACAGGGGTCTATCTGTAGAGCTGTCCTCTGCAAGCACGGCGTCTCCGTGCCAATCGCTTCAGATATCTAAGAGAGAGGTAGGTACCTAGTAGGTTTGAGGGGTTTCTCCAGATCACACCATTCGGAAGGAGAAACGAAAAAAAAAAAGTGAAACGAAAATACATTGCCGTCCTGACCGCCTGTCGAGACCAGTTCTATCAGGACTTCCTCCCAACATTATTGTACGGACGGAGTACCGCAATCAATCTTGTAGGACCGAGGCACATGCAGGGAATGTGCTGAATTCCGGAGTCCTCCGTACAGCTGAACCAAGGCTCATCTGCTAAGACGCCACAGAAGTTCCAAGGTTGTTTGTTCTTCCTACGGAGTACTGTAGTACTACGTCAGTTGTAGGTACTCGTCTATGGATGTCTTCAGATATTTACATTGCATGTGACAGATCAGTAGAAGACTGTAGTACTCCATTCAATATTACCCCGTATTTTGTAGTTCTGTATACTGTACGGAGTACTCTATACTCTGTATACTGTGCTCTATTCTCTATACTCTACTCGATACTCTGTATACTGTACTCTGTACACTGTACTCTGTATACTGTGCTCTGTATACTGTTTGCTCATCCGTCATGTCATCCGACAATCATACGATTCGTCTCTACTCTAGTTACTCCGTACAGACCGCAAGAGAAGATCATAAGGAGTGTTTCTTACTGTCCTGTCCGTATCAAGCTTGTTGGGGCAGAAACAATTTTGTTGAGAATTGGAGTTGTGGGGCGTCCCGTCACTTCTCTGCGGGCGCTAGTCCGGATACGGCGATCGCTCAGGGATAGTAACTATATAACTACGGAGTACGGAGTATATAACTAACTATATAAGAGTATGAGTAGAGTAGTGCATGAGTATACTACATATGAGTAGAGTAGAGTAGGAAGGAGTATAGGGTCAATATCTATTATTATATCAGTACAGAATATGTAGTCAACTATCATCTCCGCTCCGAGTCAATAAGCCACGACCCTCCCCCCGGATTAGTGCCGCTCGACGCGCAGAGCGTGACGGTCGTCTTCTTCAGATCCGGCAGCACCAGCACCGTCTCCCCGTGGTTACGGTAGTCGACCTCGCATGGAACAGGTTTGCGTTGCAAGAGAGTTCCAGCTGCTGCTGAAGAGGAGGAGGAGGAGGAGGAGGAGGAGGTGCTCGTGGCCGCCCCCCCAGTCGGTACAAACGTCTTGATCTCCACGCCAGGCAGGAGGAGATGGCCTGCCTTCTGCGGCAATAAGATCAGCGAGAAGGTTGTCGTCTCGCCTTCCTGCGCCGTGAAGTTGCCCCGTCGCCGCCCGCCGACGAGCCACACTTCCGGGTTGGCGTGCATCTCAAATGAGAACTCGAGCGCCGCCCCTGCAGCCTCCAGATTGTCGGCGTAACACCATCGCCGCGTATGACGTAGCCGCAGCTCTGCGGCCACCATCTGACCAACCGCTGCATGCGCCGGCTCGTCAGATAGGTTGAGCAGTCGAAGTTCGGCGGTGTGTACCACCTGCACGTCAGGGATGTCGACAGGGATGACGATACGTCGACTGAGAATGGTAGGATGATCGGGGAGCTGAAGGGTGGGATGGGCCTGCAGGCGTTATTTTCTCTTCTTTTTTTCTTTTCTCTTTCTTAATCTTCTTAATAAGAGGGTAAAAGAAAAAAAAAAAAAACCTACCTGGTGCCAATTCACGAGCCAGTCGCGGAGGTTGTTGGTACCCCCCTTCAATGAACCCAATAGGCTCTCCCAGTGGATCGTCTCATACGACAGCATCTCGATCTCTCGCACGAGTCCGATCATCTGCATGTCAGAGGTGGTCAATTGCATGCGGAACATCTCCACGACGTGGGAAACCAGGAGTCTCGAGTATTGGCGGAACGGGCTGCTCTCGATGTCCGCCTTGAACTTCTTCTCTACCACGTCCAGACATTCGTCGTCCACGCAAGTAAAGTCCACGCTCAGTCGCAGGGAGCGCCGCGACCCGGGCGATGGCACGCTGTCAGTGCGCTGGCGGATCTTGTAGAGGAGGGAAGCAGGCTGCTTGGGGAACACGCTGTACGCCACCGGACCGGTCATGCTAGGTTCCACCTCATACACGTCCGAACTGGGGATATTACACTCTAGAATCCGGAGCGGGATCAGCATGGCAGGACCGACGGTGAATCGGGAGAAGAGAGCATCGTGCTTGAAGATATCCTGCACGTTGACACTGATGGGGAGGGCCGAAACAATGTTGAAGGCGGAGGAGTAGGAAAATTTCCCATGCTCCGTCTCGTATCCCACCTCGACTCTCGCGGAAAGCATGGCGTGATTCTCTTCCAGGGTGTAAGGGATTCGGAACCGGGCAGACGACCGTGGTCCGAACCGATTGAACGCGATGGTGCTGGTTTCGTTCTGCGCATCAATGTTGATGATCCCCTCCACGACTTCCGCCTCGGCGACTCGCAGTCGAAGACCAGCCGTGGCTGGCCGCACTCGAATGGTGCCCGTTTTGATATCATTCCACCCGCTGTAAAGCTCAACCTCCAAAGTCCGCATTTGTTCCAGGTTGACATGGTGCGGAGACATGATTTTCGCATGTAGTCCCTCGGTTGGTGAATAACAGTAGATATGTGGCCGGTTCTCCTCTTCCTCGGCGCCCCCGGCGTCCTTGGAGAAGGGAAATGTGGAATTGTTCTTGCCAACCAGGGAAAACACAAGGTTGCCAGTCCTCATATCAACTCGATCCACAAAATACTTGCCTTGTAATGTTGTCTATATTTTGTCAGCACTGAAAAGAAATCAAATGCTATATAAAAAAAAGAACCTACAGAGGAGTTGATTAGAATCTTTGTCAATGATGACTTGACGGTGAATTTGCTTGACTTCTCGATCCAGTGTTCATTCTGCGAGCCCACCGCGTTGACAAGGCGAACTTTGATGGAGTCGACGTCGATCTGTTTCCCCAGCAAAAATCGCAAAGACATCTCGATTTGAAACCCGTCCCGATCTTCATGGTGGATAATTGCTGGACTGAATTGCAGATCCGCAAAAAAATCCGTCAAAGGCGCAGAGACGTCCCGTTGAAGAACACCGGACGTATCGAATAACTCTTGTACATATGAGGCGACTGGCGACTCCTCCGTGAAGATGGAGGAGGCCTCGAGGGTCTTCTGTCTCTCTGACAGGCGAGATTGTGAATACGCGGCATATTTGGCCAACAAACGGAGTATTGACCGCGCGTACTCTTCGGTTCGGTTGAGTTCCTTCAGACACTGAGCATACATCTCCAGCATGGTTCCTTCAAGAACCACCCAATGTTTGTTCCCATAAAAGGGAGCAAGCTGGTGGAAGTACGAAGCAGCAGCGGCGTAATCGGCCTGTCGGAACCGTAGCAGTGCAATATCGGCGAGGGCCATCTCCCCTGAATATGTGCGGTTTCCCACGATGTAATGCCTGTGCATCTGATCTGTAAGCTCCTCGTAGAGCGAGCGAAAGGTTCTCCTACTCCTCAGGGAGGTGTTCAAGATCGAAAAGTCAACGCCAGAAAGAGTGGATGTCGACTCTGAGCCAATCTTTTTGGCAGCTTCACCCTCTGCTCGAGGGCTTTCATCACCATCGCCATCATCTAGTGATACTTCTTTAAAGTCTCCGCTGCCCGCTCGATTTTGATTGAACAGGAGGTCAAGATTATTCCATCTTTCCGACCAGCCCAGGCGACCAGCAATCTCTTCGAGGACGCGCCGAGCGAAAGAAAGCAATTCGCCCCTACCGGAAGCCAGCTGTTCAGACCCTGTCTTTGGAGTGATCTTTGGCGGCTGCTTTTGCGTGTCTAGAGTCTGACGTCTCAATTGATGGCCCGCAGGAGCCGCCTCTGCCGGGTGGACATCCAGGCTGGCGGACCGATTGGAACGCGTCGCAGACGGTGTGAGCAACGAGCTGGATCTCCGGGGCACATTTGACCGGGCCGCTTCAGGCCCACCACCAGCTGCTGTCCCAGGTGTACTCGACGGACCCCCAGGATGGAGAGAAGACTCGGGAATGGTGAGACTATTGGTGAAGATCTGCCGGAGGATCTGGCATACCGCAGCATAGGCCCACGAGGAGACGATGTTACCGATCACGTCTGCCTTGACAACGTGATCGACATCGGACAAACCACGCGTCAAGTCATATCTCAGGATGCGCGCAGCCATGGCGATAAACTCTGTGCTGCGATCACAGATCTCTGCGAGAAGCAATAGGTCTTCCGGCTTCTTGCTTTTGTTAACCGGTCTTTGGTTGCTTGCAGCCTCTTTCCCAATCAACCAGGGGGCCCTGGCTGCCCGAAGTAGTAGAGTCAATTGCCGGGAGAAGACGTAGGTTCGGAAATCGAAAATCGAAATATTGTTCGCCAGGATCATCTCGCGATACGGCTTCCTAGTGGAATCGAGAGGGAAATCCTTTTCTTCGATGTCCAAGGTTGGAATAAACTCTTCGTTGTTGTCGTTGTTGTTGTTGTCGTCGTCATCATCGTCATCGTCATTATCATTGTCATCACTACCTCCATCTTTCTTCTTCTGAAGATTGGCCGATGATGACTGTTCCAGCGCCTTCATTGCCGTGTCCTTCCATTCCGGAGTGCTGGCCAACAGCGCGCTTCCAAGCTGATCGCCTGGCGCCTGCAGTTGTTCGCGGATGGCAATATCCAAACCCAGAGACAGCTCGTCATAGCCCGCGAGGGCGTCTTCAAACAGACCCACGTTCTCAAACCCACGTGCCAGACCCTCTTTCAAGATGAAGAATGTGCAAAAGTTCCACCCGGGCAGACTCCGCTGCGAATCCTTCTCCTTGATATCCTCTTCGTACTGAGCGACCCGCAGGTCGAACGAGGCGAGGATCCCGTTCTGCACCTTCTCGACCAAATCCTCCAGCTGTTCCGCCAAGTCCGCAGCCTGCTGCTGCAGCACCGGTGCTGGAACCCCTCCCCCTGCCTGCTGGGGCAGTCGCAGCTGGACGACGCGGTCGACGGCCGACTTGGACGACCCATTGAAGTCGGCCTTGACCTTCTCCAGCACCGTGGTGGCCGTGCGGCCCCATTTCGAGGCCGTTGTCGCCGCTTTCCCCGCGCCCTCAGCCTCCGACACCACATGGATGATCAGCCACTCGAACGCATCGTGCTTCTCCTGGCTACTGCTGCCCGGCGTGCTCGACAGCGGCGTCGACCCGTGCGCCTTGATCCATTCGCGCAGCGCCTTCCTCGCGCTCGCCTTGTAGGTGTCGTTGTCATCGCACCGCAGTAGATAGATCTTCAGATACGGCGTCTGCCGCAACCCGGGGATCTGGTGCCGTCGGTGAGGCACGGCTGTCGCCGCCGTCAAATCGCTGGACGATGCCACTTCCGCCTCATGCTTCTCCGGCACAAACCCGATATGCAGCGACTCGATGGACCGTGCCGGCCGGCTCGGCGACTTCCAATGCAGGTTTCGCAGGGGTAGCTTGCGCTCGATGATCGGCTGCACAAGCGGGAATAGCCCGGAGGGATCGGTATACGCGACTGGATAAATGGAAAAGAATTAATCAAGACCAAGTTAGCTGGGTGAGGCCTTTCCGACGGGCGTGTGTGATGATGTCTGTAGCTGCATCGTACCGGTCACATTGTTGGAGCTTGCCGGAGGTGAAGTCTCCATTGCTAGTTTTTTCTTCTTTTCTTTTCCTTCTGTCTTGATGCCCCTGTCTTTCAAGCGCTATCGGGGATGTGGCATGCCACTTCTATCGCGCATTCCGGGGCGAGAGAGACAGCAACCGTCGTGGACATGATATACTGGGAAAGCACCAGACCTCCGTTAGGGAGTTGCGGCCAGAGACAACAACGCACAGGCCACGTGATCTCCGCCCGGGTCGAGTCCTGCGTCTGCCAATGATTTTGTTTTTACAAGGGAATGATTATTAGTCTGGATGGTGGAAGATTCTAGTTCTAGAGTGTATGACTATAGTACGGCTAGAAAGAAAAAAGACAACCGCTGCGCGAAAGATTGATCTGCGCAGTTCATAGAAGCCCCCCCCCCCCAAAAAAAACATGGCCATATCCCATGATGATATCAAATACCAATGATCGATCAGACGACAGGTAGAACAACTAGTAGTAGTGAAGACCAGGGAAGGAAAGAGAGATCAACGCCAAGCAGAAAAGGATACCATAATCGAATTCATTAAACAGAGGAAAAGCCAAAGGAAAGAAAGAAAGAAAGAAAGAAGGAAGGAAAGATGAGAAATACACCCCCATGCGACCTATGTACTGACATCCAAAGCCTGTTGCGTGGAACCGGACATGATAGACTGATACATGTCTGATAACCCGCGCCCAATACCCGGAACGAAATTTCGCATCCATGCTCCGAGGACAAGAAGGAGAAGGGGAATCTGGAAGAGAGAAAAGGGAAGAGTTAACGATTGGAAACGTAGAAAGAAAAGAAAGAAGGAGGACAAGGCTTACCCAAATGAAGTACAGATTCCGATCGTTACCAAGGCCCTTCATGCGCCGGGCATGTTGTTCTCGGAGTTGTTTCTGCTGCTCGCGTGAGATTGACTTTTTGCCAATCCTGATGTCTTTGAGTTCCTCAGGAACAGGGGTAAGGGTAGGGGCAGTGGTGACGGCGGCGGCGGCGGCGGGGGAGGAGGAAGATGAACCCGCTTGAGCCTCAAAGTGCATATCGACCACAGCCTCGGTGGCGGCCTGTAGCAGTGAGACCTTCTTTGACCGTATAGCGGCTTCGTCGGCCTCGTTCCCTTCATTGTGTGGGTAGAGTTCCTCGTACGACGGCGGCTGGTTAGGGTTGGGGGCGGAGTTGCTGCCCGTCAGGAGATCCCACCAGCCTTCCTTACCCAATCCGGCCGCGTTGGGCCGGTGGGGAACGAGGTTGGTGATGCGCCGCATCATCGGGTGTGCTTGGTAGTCCGGCAAAGCGGGCATTGGCGGCAATTGAGGAAGGTTGGGTAGGTGCGGGAAGGCATTCGACACGCTCTGTTGGAACTGGTTGATCTGAGCAGCCAGCTGGTTTCGCCAGGCGACCAGCGCCGCCGGGGGAGAGAAGGGGCGTGCATCTTCTTCTGGCGGCGGTGCCGTTTGCTCCACCGGGGTTTGCACTGCGGGAATGCTGTTGGCACGAGAAAGTGGGAACCGACGTGGAGGAGCAGCGACTGCTGCTGCGTCTTGGCTGATGCTCGGCCGTCTCGATGTAGACAAGTAGACAGGAGACTCGGACTCGGCGTCGGTACTCTCCTCGTCCAGCTCATCTGAGTCATCAGTGACAGCATTGACAGATCCTGCCACCGATGAGACTTCCCACTGGGAGCTTAGCGAGGCGGAACTGCTGCTGTATCTGCGGCCAGAGGAGGACAAGGATCCCACGCTGCGCGACCGGTAGTGGCGTGAAGGGATCAATGCCGCCTGGTGAGCGGCAAGCGAGGTCGCGAGGTCGGCAGGCGTGAAGCCGCGGATGCTGCGGTCATTGGCACCCGCACCGGCTAGTCGAAGTCTGTGGACGATGTGTGCGTGACCACTCAGCGCGGCGAGATGCATCGGCGTGTTGCCATTGCTATCTTGGACATCCGGGCTGGCGCCTCTCGCAAGAAGACCCGCCACAAATCGTGTGAGGCCTAGCGAAGATGCGAAGTGAAGGAGCGTCTGCCCAGTGGTACAGCGTGAGTTGTACTTCGGGGCTCGTGGACTATCATCCAGATCGACAAACTCCAGGTAAGTCAACATCTTCGAGTCAAGATCACTCATCTTCCCCTGCAAATCCAGCCCCGGAACCTGCCGCTGGTGACCTCCAGAGCCGCTCTGATAGTCCTTCTGCAGGTTGAACATGGAGTTCGTGTCGCCACCCATGATCTGCTGTGCGGTTTGGAAGGCGTCTGCTTGGTTTCCGAGCTTGTGTCCGAGGATTCCAAGGGCAAGACGGTACATTTGGAGCTCCCGGTCGTCCACGTAGCGAAAGAACAGTTGTTGCTTAGGTAGAATAGGTTGACTTTGTTGTATCGGCCCGAACGTCGGGTGCTCATGTTTAAACACAACGGATACCAGACCTGGCTGGAGCGCAGGCGGAGTCAAGCAGTTTAAGCATTTGTCACCCCAGAAGGTCGTGGTTGTGGCGAGCGTATCACCAAACACAACCTCCATACCGGGATAGAAGCCGCTCCCCAAAAGCGTGACTTCAGTGCCACCGGTGATGGAACCTTCAGCAGGGACCAGCTTGTGAATGACCGAGGGCAACCGGTTGCCCGTAACCGGCAACGGAGGCCACATCTGACTGGTTGTATTTGGGCCTAGCGGTATACCCAGGCCTTGATCTTGGAAGCCGTTGCGGTTCGAGCCGCCAGGCGTCCCGGGACGGCTGGGTTGCGCTGAGTTTGGTGCCGACATCAGTTGTTGCTGAACAATGGTATCCAAAGTTTGATGCTGCGCCGAGGGGTTGAAGAAAGGGGTGGTATCATTCCCATTGGGGGTTGGCGGTCCATTTGCGTATTGCCCGGACATGGCCGAGGACGTCACAAACGGCCTCTCAATCGGGGAAGCGAAGCCACGCGTTGGATGGAACTGGGCGTTGTTGTTGTTGTTGTTGTTGTTGTTGGTGGTGTTATTATTATTATTGCTGTTGGTGTTATTGTTGTGACTGGTACCGTTGAGGGTTGGAGAGGCCGACGACCCGTTAAGGGTATCGAGTTTGGTCATTGCCAGTTCGGACGGAACCCTTCCAGAATTGCTATGCTTGCGTCGTTTACTCGACGGACCCTGGAACTCAACAGGCGATGCTTGTCGTGACAGGCTGCGTGGGGTTTGCGAATTTGAGACACCATTAACGGAGTTCTGGGGAACCGCAAAAGCGCCGGAGGAATGAGGATACTGCGGACTGAGACGCTGTTGTAAGCCCTGCAGATCAGTAGTCGAATGTGACAGACGGAAGGACTGCTGGCTATTGATAGATGGCGTCTTGCTCACATCGACAGTGGGGCCCGAGGCAAACACGCCGACGCCTGGCAGGTGTGTCCCATCCGGAAGAGCAGGAGTCGGACCTGGCACCGGAGGAGCTGGAGGCGCGTGAGTTTTGTGGTCATCCGTGATCATAATCGAGTTTGTGATGGCCTGGGCGATCACGTTGTCCTCGTAATCCTTGACGGTAAAGATGACCTGAAAGCCAAGCTTCTCATTCTGGTGTCGACAGTAGCAGGCAATACGCATCGGCAACTCGACCTGTACTGCTCCCGGAGGGACGATCGGTGCCGGAGTGTCATTGTAACTGGGGACGGCATTCTTCGACGGCTCGGCCCAATCCTTGATCTCGTTGGTGTTGAAAACGATGACTCGCTTGTCCTCGTCTTTCTGGAACAACTCGTCCTCCTCCGGCTTTCTCTGCTTCTTCCGCGACGCACGCTTTCGTTCTCGTTGAATGCACCCGTTGCAGATCTTAACTTCCCCGCCGTCCAAAGGTTTGTCCTCCTCTGGCTGTTGAGAGTCCTCGTCGATCTTTGGGCTCGAACTCGATGAACGATGGTTTGTCTCGCCTCTGGCTCTCGCAAATGCCTTTTTGAGCTTATCTTGATCCTGCATGGCGCTGGTGCAGACCAGACTGGTGTATAGCTCCAGGGTCTCGGGGGAGCGTGCCGTATCGATGGGAGCGAGAAACTTGGGCTTGGAGATCGTATGGGTGGGTAACCGGAGCCTTTTTGCGCCTTTAGGCAACGGAAAGAGGGTGAGTCTGATGGGGATCTGGGTTTCCACTCGCGACTTGAGCGAAGTCGGGTGGACGGTCAACATGTAGCGGTGAGGGTTCTCGGTCTTCAGGGTCGTCTGAGGCGGGGAGGGAGCCAAATTCATCCCAAAGGCGAGCCTGTTGGCCCCGAAATTCAAGCCGGGTGACAACGCAGGGTTCATGGGAGAGCCACCGTTCACATCGATTCCTCCAAAGTCCTCTAGGACGGATGATGGTGATTGCCCTCCCCATTGGCTGGAGGCTGACTTTGCTTGGCCAAGGGGTCCGGCAATAGAAAACGGCGAAATCTCTCGGAAACCACAGGCGGCAAAGGATTGAGCAGCTGGAGGAAGCTATTGGAAGAGACAAAATAAAGTCAACCAAGAAGAGCAGTTTGTTAGGGGGGGGGGGGGTCAGAAGAAAACTTACAGGTGAGGCGGACTGTCTTGTGGGATTTGATGGGCTGCGCATCTGGGCCTTGACTCGTTTCCGCATCTGTGGCTGCGGTGTCGTCTCGCTCTTCAGAGGACTTGGGCTACTCGCAGCGCTCTCAAAGTCGAAAGCGGCATCCATCGCTCGGTTGCTCGATTCGAGGTCCGTATCCATGGCAAACCCCCCATCCAGTGCGGGCAACGAGGCATCCAGACCAAACAATGGATCCCCCCTCATCGACAGAAGCCCATTATTCATCCAATCCGCCGAGGGAAACTCCGACGGGATCATGGTGTGATCGCTGTAGACCGCTGAATTGGTGGAGGCGACGCTTGTGTGCCGAAGGTGGTTCCGGGGCGATTCCGACGAGGAGCTGTGGCTCGAGGTGCCTGGCGAGTCGGCGGAAGAGTCTGAAGCCACGGTGTGCGGCTGGTTTAAGGAGTCCGGTTCCTGGTAGTGCCTCTTCCGGGACAGTTCTGCCAGCGAGAGCGAGGTTGAATCCCCGTTAGCCATCGCCCGCGAACCTGGCGCCCGAGAGAAAAGATCGTCAAACTCTTGGCCCGCCGCGTCCGTAGCCATCTGCAGCCGCGAGGGGTCTAGAAAGTCCATATCGGTATCTCGGTAGGGATTATCCATTTCGTCGTCGATGACGATCGGGTCCAAAACAGGGAATGCGGGCGAAGAAACCGTTTCCACAGGCCCCATCCTTCGACACTCGTCGAGGTAATCAAGCCAAACGTCCACGGAGCACAGGGGGAGAAAGGTTGGAGATCTGGGTGTGTCGTTTGGGAGGAGAGGGAGATTCGGTGAGGAGTCACGCGGAGCTTGGGGACGACAGCGGAGGCGGACTTTGTACACGATACACTCTGTTGATTTAGAAGGACCAGCCTCTTTCAAACATCACTTTTATTATCCCCTTATTTTTTTTTGAAAATTATCCCAACGATGATGAGATCAACCTCAGAGACTGTCGCTGGCGTACGTGCGGTGGCAGGATTGTGGATGACCGACGACTGGAGGCGGTTGCAAACTCCACCACGCAGCGGTGGGAAAAAGGAGGAGAAACGGAGCGATGGCGGGAGGCCAAGGAGTAGCGGGCTTCCTTCTCGATGGCCGGGGTGATTAACGGTGGATGCAGAATGGTACTCCGTAGAACAGACGGCGGTTGAAAACCCGAGTCCACGAGAAAGAGTCCCGGATTGATTGATCCCAGCGGCGCTGACTCTCTCGCTCGCTCGTCTGTCCTTCCTTCTGTCTGTTGCTCTGCGTTTCGCGGTGAGAGTCGCTCTGGCGGTGCACGGGAGGCGCTAGTCCTATTTAGGCTAGACTATTGCCACCGTCAACATCGCCAATGATTATGAGGGCATTCGCCATTCGGCTTCAGGCAACAACCAGTTGTCGTTTTCTTTCGATCGTGAAGATCAAGCACTTTCACCTATCTTAGCCAGTCGAGCAAACCGGATCGTCACGGAGCGCCTGATCGTCTCTATCCATGGGTTTTCAACCGTTCTCTCGCTTATCCGTGCCTAGGCGTATCTATTCCCTGCCGCTGGACCCTGGATGTCGAGTTGGATGAGATAAGGGCGTGTGGTACAAACATATCAGGTGTCCTACGGAGACGGGTCACGGAGGGTCTTGTACACATACTCTGCAACCATGGACCGGGCTTCTGTTGTCCCGTGCATGAATTTCTGCAGTACAGAGCGCAGAATGTACTAGAAGGCCGAGCTGGAATGATTTGCGCTGGATGCAACGAATGATAAACGACTCGAGGACGGTCAAGAACGAGGACCAGGTACTTCTATCGGTTCTTGTGACTCCTCGATTCCTTGATAGTAGGGTTACAGCAGGACAGCGGTTCAACGGCAATGGCGCCTTCATCCCGCCTGCGTCTCTTTACTCCGTACAGCTAATAGAGGGAGGTCCGCGCACGTCATAATGAGACGTGGATGCAATGTAACTACCCCATGGAGCTTGGAGACAGTCTCATTGGCCTGCCTCAGAACAGCATAGAAGCTTCCGGACCTGAACTTCAGTTGTATGCGTAATTTGTATGCGTTATATCCGAAGTATGTAGTACCACTGAAGATGTGTTATCAAGGGTCTAGATACCCAGACCAAGCGACTACTCCCAAACCTATGTGGTAACATGGGAATTAATAACCTATAGATACCCAGTTGATGACTGATGTGTTGCAGATGACAAGTTTCCTTCCCCACTCCCAGCCACTTCGCTAGGTGAAGATTCTAATATGAATATCCCATGAAACCAGGCTTCCATATAGATTCAAGAATGTATATGTGAGTGATTGGAAGCCATTCCATGCCAAAAATGAGACCGAGTCTAACAATCTGCGTATGATTGCAACAGGATAAGAAGTCTTGAGCTGGGCTAGACCGTAGGCGTACTTGGTTATTTACCCTATCTGCAAATTGATCAATAACTGAGGGCAGTACTATGCCGGCGGCAAGTCTAGAGAGCCATCGTCTCGAAGTTTTCTCTCTTTGACCTACAAAAGTAAGCTGTCCTGGCATGAAACAAGATCAGAGTCGAGGTAAGGAACAATCGACGGGGTCAATAAGAAATGTCGAAGCGATTGCTCGAAATCGAGGTACTCAATAGAGCATGCTTCTGGCGCCCTGTTGGAGAATAATATATCTGAATTCAACTCTTCATTAAGAGAGTCTCCCTCACCCAGAGTGAAAGCATGATTCGATGATAACATTTAGACCTCCAGTAGCGAAAATTAGCGCTGCAATCTTCACCAGACATGAATGATGACACAATGTCACTGAAGTAATAATAATAGGCCCACTAAGACTATAGGAAAGTCCGGTACACTCGGTAGAGCCTCGATGGCGCTTTGTCGGAAGTTAGCAGAGTCTGAAACAATCGAGGCCTTGACACCACGTACCGGCAGTTTCATACGCACAGCAGGCTATCAAACAGTGACGAGACAGCCTTATCCCTCTATGTAGTAAAACAGTTATTTCAGTAATTATATCTTCGGCCCCCGATCAATTAATCTCGGCGTAGACGTGCTGTGAGGAGTACTAAGCAGGAAGGATGCCGTCAAGGCTGGGCTGACATGACGCGAGCAACTTCGAAAATTGCAATCAATAAAGTCAGTAAACCCGTCAAATAAACAAGACACTTGCCATATGCAATTCACAACTCAGGAGACCCCCGATTGGGCCCTCGACGAGAAGCCCTCGAGAGGTGAAACTCGGGCTGTCACAGAGAGCCGCCGGAGGAAGGCCCACCTTCATCTATCTCAGCCCGCCAAGACGTGCCCCCGTTGTTTGTTCACGACCACCCACCGCCAGAAACGACGGACAGGGTTGACAGATCAGTCGCGAGGGTCTGGAGAGGGGCCGGGCCCCTCTGCGTGCATGGAGACAGGTCTGCTGAAAACCAAGGAACCAGTTCACCCTTTATGAGTTCATCTATCCCAGACCTTGCTAACCTTACTGTTCTACTCCAGAAGGACGTTGCCCCCTATCAGAGCATGACAATATCTGCCTTCCTGGCAGGCGATCTGGAATCTGGCTGCTGCACGGTGCATGAGTAGATCCCTTCATTTCATCAGAAATGCCGGGCAAGTGGTTATATAACTGCGCAGATGGACCGACTCTTTCCTCTCTCTTCTCTCCCCATCAGTCTGGTGACTTCGATCCTTTGCATCACCTTCCTTTCTCTTTCTCCGGGTTTTATACCGGTCTTCCATTCTCTTAGGTCTCTGGTAGACTTGAAAGCCAATATTCATTCATTCTCTTTTTTTTCCCCCCCACTCTTTTCTAAGCTTCTTTCGGTGACTTCGCTGTGCGTTGCAACGACTACTATCAATCAAGATGACTGTGTCTAAGATTACTGGTCTTATTCTGGGTTCGGCGGCCCTTGTAGCTGGCCACGGCTATGTCCAAGGTATTCTCATCGATGGAGAAAGCTGGTACAGTGGCTACATCGTGACCGAGTTCCCCTACGAGTCCGACCCCCCGGAGGTGATTGCATGGGCCGAGGATGAAACCGACCTGGGATACATTGACGGGACCGAGTATGCCGAGCCCAACATTATCTGCCACAAGAACGGCACCCCGGCAGCCCTTTCGGCTGATATCAAGGCCGGTGGAACGGTTGAGCTGCAGTGGACCGACTGGCCCACCTCCCACCACGGCCCCGTCATCACCTACCTGGCCAACTGCAATGGAGACTGTTCCTCCGTGGACAAGACCGAGCTGGAGTTCTTCAAGATCGACCAGGGCGGCCTGATCAACGACACTGCCGAGCCGGGAACCTGGGCTTCGGACGAACTGATCGCCAACAACAACAGCTGGACCGTCACTATCCCCACCGCAATTGCATCAGGCAACTATGTCCTCCGCCACGAGATCATCGCCCTTCACTCCGCCGAGGAGCTCAACGGCGCCCAGAACTACCCCCAGTGCATCAACCTGAACATCACCAGTGATGGTACGGACACTCCGACCGGTACCCTGGGAGAGGCCCTGTACAACGACACCGACCCGGGTATCCTCATCGACATCTACCAGTCTCTTAGCACGTACGTTATCCCAGGACCGACGCTCTACTCTGGTGCGATCACTGGCACTGCCACTTCTGCCGCTGCCGCCGCCGCCACCACCTCTGCCGCCGCTGCTGATTCCACCTCTGCCGCTGCCGCCGCGGCCGTGACCACCACTGCTGCCGCTGCTGATTCCTCCTCCGCCGCCGCCGTGGCAGCTTCGACCCCGGCAGCCGAAGAAACCTCTGCAACCGCCGCATCGGTCCAGTCTATCTCCAGTGCCGACGCCCAGCCTCAGGAGACTTCCTCCGCTGCCGCTGTTGCCCCTAGCCAAGTCCAGTCCCAGGGAGGCTCCGGCGCCGAGGCAACCGTGACCGCTGCTGCGGCCGGTACTGTCTACACGACCGACTACCTCACCGCAACCGCCTACGCTACCGAGGTCGTCACCGCCGGCAGCTCCCCCCAGCAGACCGAGGCAGCTGGTTCCAGCGATAGCAGCAGCAGCAGCAGCAGCAGCACTACTTCCTCGGCTTCTTCTGCGAGCTCATCCACTGCCGTCAGCAGCAGCAGCCTGACGAGCTACTTTGACTCCCTGAGCGCCTCGCAGCTTCTCGAGGTCATCGAGAGCACGGTCTCGTGGCTAGTCAGCTCTAGCAAGGTCCACGCCCGGGATCTTACCGTTTAAAAAGAAACGCAGAGTCCCCGATTACCTTTTTTTTTTTCCACTTCTCTTCTTTCTCCCCCTTTTACATTCTGGATCAGGTATCCCTGTACTTTTGTACGTTTGTTAGCAAGGATTGTGCTAGGCTTGTCATTATCTCTCGTCCCTAGATCTGTATCATATGTAGAAGTGGATGTAGATGTAGTATTCAATAAAGATACTTTATTTCTTCTTCTTCGTCTTGTCAACGACATCAATCCACTGCCCTTTTACCCCCCGTCTCACCAACGCCGACTCAATGGCCCGCCGCTGGTCCCCCTGCACAAGCACCTCCATCACGCCGCGCGCCTGGCCCGTCGCCTGCGCCACGCTCGTGCTGCTCGCGCATTTCTTCTGCAGCTCCTCCGCCAGTAAGGTGGGGATGATACCGAAGATCTCCAGCCCTGTGACTTTCGTGACTGTCTTGGAGCCCGTGCGCCGCTCGAGCGTCACGGTCGCTTTGGGCGCTTGTCCGGCTTTCGGTTTGACGTCCCGGAGGGTCTGGCCGGTCTTGAGGATGACGTAGTGCGGCGCTAGGAGAGTGGTGTCTTCGGTGATCCGCTTCAGGAGGCCGTCTCGCGTTACTTTGCCGCGCGCAAGGGTGCCTTTGTCGTCGGCTGAGGACGAGGTGAACACGCTGTTGGCCAGAAACTGGTTGAGAGAGATGATGCGTCGGTTGTCGGGCGAGATCAGCGGCGGGTCCTGTGAGGAAATGTACTGGTCTAGCCGGTTTGAGACGTCTGAGTATTTGTAGTAATTGTTCGGGTCGCCGCTGGATAAAGCCGGGAATAGCGTTGGCACTAGTCGAGCGGTGGGCTTGTACAGGCTTTGGACGGTGATCGTTTGTCCAACGGAAGGGTCGCTGTCAGTAGGGGCAGCGGCGGCAGCGGCAGCAGAAGGCACTGTTTTCCCTGCATTCTGGACTGCGTTCTGCGAGGGGAGCCGGTACGGGACAAAGCCCTCGACTCGGGGGTCATGGAAGTCAACATCCAGGATGACTGTTTCTTGGCCGTTGCGGTCTTTGGATTTCACCAGCCGTTCTTTGTCGAGGTATTTGATGAACTTCTTCACGTTCTTCCAGCTTGTCTTCTTGATCTGGTAGAATGTAGCTTGCTGGGGCGAGAACACGGGCAGGTAGGGAGTGATGAGACTGGAGATCAGAGCGGACGGTTGCACAGGAAGAGACAGTCCATGGTTCGGAGAAGACGGATTATCTTGCTTGAGCTTGTATAGCGCATAGAGAAACGCTTTGACAAAAGCATCATCGATATCTATATTCGTTGTCAATGGGCTGACAGACAAATTGGGTGGGGGGGGAGGGGGGAGAGAATACCCTTTGTAGAAGGCTCCTGAATCTCTTCCACCGTTTCCACCTGCTCCTCTGATACTTCATCTTCCAGCACGAGGTCCTCCAGCGGCTGCTCTGTCGTTTCTTCCAACGTCATCTCGCCGACAGCTTGGCCGACCTCTTCCACCTCCTCTTCCCAGCCTTGTAGGTATTCCGGAGCCGGTCGACCAGGCCGAGATGACGAGCTCCATGCCCAAAGCTCGTCTCCCTCCCAGTGTACGCCTCGAACGGCATGCCCCTTTGTTCCCTGCACGTCACCCAGCGCAGCCACTTCGATCTCACAAATGCCTACAAAGAGCGGCACTGTTGGTCTGTCTAAGCTGGACACAGCCGCGACAGCACCCCGCACCGCCCGGTCCGGAAAGGGCGGCTCGTTAGCCAGGCCGGGAGTCATCAAATCCGCACCCCCGCGGAGTTTCCCCATGACCATCTCGGGGGTGTACAGCAGCGGCAATAGGTGCGGGTTATGCCACAGTGTATAGACCGTCGGATACAAGCGTCCATCTGCACCGGGTCCATGCTCGAGTTTAAACCATAGGATGCGCTCGTCTCCCTCTGCGTGTGTGCCCACATAGACCGTTCCCTGGACTTCTCGCAGCTGTGGCCCTACAGTCGTTGCAAACCGGGCCGAGAGGGAGTTTTCCGGCAGCAAAGCATTGCGGATGGAGGTGAGGTTCGGACTGGTGGTGGCGGGCGTAGGGTTCGGTGTGGCGGGGTCTTCGCTGCTGGGTTCCGCCGGTGCTGCTGCTGGGATTTTGATGTTATAGTCGCTGATGATCTGGTCGGCTATTTTGCGGCGATCGGAGCTTCGCAGAGGAGATAAATTTTTGATCTATCCACGTCAATCAGAGGGTAAGCTGTGAGTGCGGGGAGTGAGGGGCATACAAACCGTAGGCTTCTTCTTGAACATGGCGCTTGGACTGGAGGGGGGGAGATTGGATATAAGAAAGTGAGAAATAGAAATAAATACAGAAGAAGAAGAGAAAAGAGGAAGAAGCTCAGATAGATAGCTGGAGCGTTGTCTGATTCAAGTAATGGGGTGATCCGCGTCTGTTGAGTTCTTGTGGATCACGGCCGATTGTTGTTGCGGGACAGCAGCAGCAGCAGTAGTATACGACAAACTCGAATTTGTAGAGCAAAATTTATATTTTCACTACTCTAGATGATATTATATAATGGGAATACATTTAATCTTGTGTCAAAGTCTTTTATGAATGTGGTGTACTTGTCAATGTGCTCTACTGTCGACTAACCATGTCGAAAGAATCACTATAGATAATACAGTGTTTTTCTAGATAAATCTATCCAGATAGCTACCTAGCTATGTATCTTAGGTAGATACTAGATAATCATAATATAATCCCGTGGTACTGCAAGGAGCTGTGCTAGTAGCTACAGAAAAACTCGAGACTGCATTGACTCCCATTGATATTTTAGACATATTTCTCATAATAATAATATATAGTAGCAGATATCAAATCTACCATGAAAGACAGTAATAATACCAGTAATAATAATACTGCTGAGGGCTTAGTACTAGGTATGTAATACTGGGTATTCATGGTAATTATAATACTTGATAAGCGATAACCTTCTTCAGTACTAACCATAAACAGCTAGTCAAGAAGTGCTGACAAAATGATTAACAAAAGATGCGTAATCTTTAGCTGAGCATTAGTTGGTGATTATTATTGCTTTCGTCGATGAGGATCTTCTCGAGGGGCTTCTCGAAGCTCTCAGCTTGTATAAATAGTGTAGTGATACGAGGTTTCATTCAATTCAATTTTCAATTTTTTCTATATACACTACTACTCTACTACTAGTACTTTCTTAACTAGCACTCTACTAATCTACTACTCTATGGCATCCGTCATGAAAGCTCTCCCTCACGCAAAGATCATCCCCCGCCGCTCCGCCGCCCGCGGCCACGCCGACCACGGCTGGCTCAACAGCTTCCACTCCTTCAGTTTCGCAAGCTACTACGACCCGGAGTTCATGAACTTTGGTAGCCTGCGCGTACTCAATGAAGACCGCGTCGCAGCCCACAGCGGGTTTCCCACCCATCCACACCGCGACGCCGAGATCTTCAGCTACATTCTTAGCGGGGAGCTGACGCATCGGGACAGCATGGTTCGCAAGGGTGACGAGGGGGTAGAGGGGAAGAAGTTCTATCATATGCGAAGGGGGGATGTTCAATTCACAACAGGAGGAACAGGTAAGATAAAACATACCTATATATCAGTGTTGCAGAGCTTCGATAGACAAAAAGTTGATACTAATATTACTAGGAATCGCTCATTCGGAAATGAACGAGTCCGATTACCCCGTTCACTTCCTTCAGATCTGGGCTCTTCCCTGGTCTCAAGGCCTGAAACCAAATTACCACACGAAATCGTTCAGCGAGGAAGCTAAACGCAAGTCCTTCCTCCCGATTCTATCGCCCCTCGCGGCTGGAAGGGGCGCTTCCCCCGCTGAAGAAGAGGCGGCAGTGCCCAAAATCCCGGATACCATTCCCATCCACGCGGACTTTGTCATGGGCGCCGGTCTGATCGCCCCGGACAAACGGTTCAAATGGACGGTTGGTGGCGGTGCGGATGTCGTCGACAGCATCAAAGACAGAAAGGTCTACGTCCATGTGCCCATGACCAAGAACGGGAGCGCGAAGATCCGTCTCGATGGCCGGGAGCAGGCCGTCCTGGGAGAAGGCGATGGCGCGTTTGTCTCGGGGGTTAATGTCGGCGACGAGCTTAGCGTCGAGAGTATCGGCGAGGCGGAGGCTGAGGTGATCATTCTGGATAGTAATTAAGGGGGGGGGGACGTATAAAAATTGTATTCTAATGATTGTTATGACAGGCTTAGGTTTTTTTCATTTATACCTGTATTCTAGTTCACTTTTCCCACATTACACTCAGCTGTAAACACGGTCCCCAAGTCTTACAGAATACCTAGAGGCTCAACTCAGCTTCAATGAAAGTACAGCACTTGAAGCATCTCTAGTTAAGCCTAAGTGAGGGCCTTAAGCTGGTGCAGCTTAGCTGCTTGTACTACTCAGCTAGCTGATCTTCCTGGTTCTACTTAGAGTCTTGTCTGCTCTACTAACATTTCAGATTAATCCCCTGCCTCTTCTCCCCCTCCCTATGCTCAAACATAATCTGCGCGCTCACAAAAAGACAGGTCACCGCCGCCGTAACGAAGCCGGCACTAGACCAGCCTGCGAAGATGGCCTTGACCATCTCCTTGACTTCGTCGACCCCCATTACGAAACCTACGAGACTTGCCGCCATCATCATGAGGATGTTCCCCACTGCCCCGATACCACAAAGAATCCTGAACGTCTCAGGCCAGTCCCTCCACTTGCGTTTCGGGAAGAGAATCATAGCAATCACCTCTGGCAGGATGAACAAGGTGGCAAGCCAACCCCACGCCAACAGCCGCAGATTGATGTCATGCCACAGAGCAATGAAGGTGAACACTGCCAGAATATTCACCATGGTTTTCACTTTACTCCCCTCTCCGTTCCCGCCAAGAGGAACGTAGATGTACCGAACAACCCACCTGTTCAGGCTTCGATGCCAGCCTCGCCAAAATGCCAGTGTCGAGTAATTGTCAGACATACATCTGACCATGTTCTCCGGCGCGTCCAGTCCGTCGACCAAGGCCCACAGTCGGAAGAACCGCCACGGGATAAGCAGTTTCAGCCAGACGGCGTGTAGGTTGAAATTTCCAAGCATGGCGAGCTGGAAGGGGGTATACTGTGCCCATGAAGGTGAGCTCTTGATGATCGCCACTGCGTAAGAGTAATGCAGAACCACTTCCATACAGAGCAGAGCAAGAAGAAAGCGTAAGCCGTACAGAGAGGTCCTGGCCGTGGTTGTGGTCGGTAGGCAATTGCGCGATTGAAAGACAAAGTCGTTGAAGCTCAAAATTGGTCCCGCGAGGTAAAGAGGTGAGTAGAGCGTATAGGCAAGGTACGTTTTGAGGTTAAAGTCGCGTAATGCGGCGCCATGTGAGACTCGATCGCGTTCGCTAAATGCATCTACATGCTTCTTAGGTTAATTTAATTACCTAGGTAGCGATGATCGTCGAGTCTTGGTTCGATACTAACCTCGATTGAATTCAAGCTCCCTTGAGCCCAATAGTAGTCCAAATTGAACGAGACCAGCCGTAATATTGAGATCTTAAAGAGCACCTCCCACCGAGGCATGAGACCACTGTAGCCGTCGACTTTTGCACCAATATCCTGCGCAGCCTTAAGACCTGGCAATAGACCCCCAGCGATCACGGCCAAGGGGTATCCGCGGCAAAACTCGTTCGCGAACAGAGTACCAAGATTGAAGACCCAGGTGGCGACAGGCACGTAGCTTCTGGGAAGCCGTGTCGCAATCTTGAAGTTGGCATAGAAGATCAGAACAACTTTCGCCGCCGAAACGCCGTGCAGCGCAATGAGAAAGATAACCCCGAAGCCAACATCAAACAAGGTGCGATGTTCCAGTCTGGCATTTGCAGAGAGACCAACATGACTGACATCCTCAAATCGCCAGAATATCCCATGCAGCTTGCGAAACAATGGATGCAGTATAAGAAGGGCCATGAGGTAAGGGAGGTTATCCCGAAAACCAGCATACTATGCGTCAGAGTTGTCGATCTGGCGACCAGGGATCCAGCCTCGAGACAATCTCTTCGAAAAAGAGTCCCAGTCAGGACTTCCCAGATTCGATATATCATAGACCTGCTTCACCATTGTCGGAATAACGACGGCGAAGACAAGATAATAGATATAGTACTCGATTGTCCTCCATTTGGACGACTTCGTGTCGGGTAAGGGTGGACGGTACTCTAGCTTTAGAGCGTCTCTGGCAGAGCTCGGAGACTCTGTGGTCGATCTTGTAAAACGAGTATCAAGGGTTTCCAAGGAGTAGAGCGACTTCAAAAGGTTCATCAGCCACTGCATCGTGCGTATACTAGGCTAACAACTTCGTGCCAGCGGATTTGAGAAGCAGATATAAAGAAGGATTCGCCAAGGACCCCCCCCTGATTCAAGTAGCTTGCACAGCCTCTATATTCTGTATGGCTGACAATATGGGACGTATAAAATTTGGATTTATAACAATTGTTATGACAGGCCTTTAGGCTTCCACCATTAATCTATCTACTCATGTCTTTTTAGAGCTTCGCCTTTTAGTCCCTAGTCCAGTTCTCTTGTTTTCGAATAACACCCGAATCAACTGCAACATCTCCATAACCAATATCGTCAGCACGCTTCATGTAGAAGAAGAAGAGGAGTCATGTAGTAGCAAAACATACCTAGTAAAAACCGTCAGACAGCACCTCTTCATCAGTATCATCCTCCCAGATCATCTGCGAAGACCCGCCAACAATCTCAACACCAACGTCACCATCGATCTCCTCCCTCCAACGCCCACGCGGCTCTTCGATCTCATCCCGACGCTCCTCTTCAAACACAAACTCATCCCAGCGAATTCTCTGGCTCGCTTCGAGACAGGCCTGGATAATCCCCTCCTCGTCGGCTCCGATGCCGTGCTCACGCTCCCACGCAACCTGTGCTCCGTCCTTGATGTCCTCGAAAATAAGTCTGGCTTCTTCACATTCTTCGGCATCGTGCGGCTTGAGTCCGTACGCGATCATGAACTGGTCCATGCTTTCGAAGCCCGAGTCGCGGAGGAATTCAGCGTTGGTCTTGTCTTTGGGTTGGATGTCGGTTGGGACGGCCATTTTGGCTGTAGTGGAGGTATGCGTATATAACTAGGTAGTGTATTGGTAGTAGTAATGGGATAGGCAAGTGTTACCAGGGATATAGAATGGGATCAATTATTCTGGATTGATGGTGTAGAAGAGAGTGGGAGGTCAGCCAGGAAGAATTATAAGTCTCGCGCTTTCCTTTTAGGGAAGGTCTGTGGCACCTTCTGTCTTTATCCTAAGAACTGTGTATAAATAGGCAACTACCTCTTATTAGAAAAAGCCCCCAGGTATATCACTGCTATAAGAATATATGATGGACAGTCAAAGTCAGATATCATGGTCTTGCGCAGGATGAAAAACTCCCCCGTCAGTATTCTGCAGCTCGGAAATGTCGTGAATAGCTTCAGGTAGCTCTACGGCCCTCGACGCCGTGACAATCCCGAATTCGATGGCTTCCATGAATCTATCAGGCCAAATACTGCGGCCATAGAAGCCAACAATTCTTTCATCCGAGGCAGCTTCTATAGCTCAGTTAGCCGACACCAGGAAGTAGGTCTCATAGAACAACAAACCTAATGTATCGACATCGCCGTTATTCTCGTTCAATTCACCGGCTACTTCACCGTTGGACAGATAAATACGCATTCCCCAGAGGTTACTGTCGTCATGGCAGATTTCCAGCTTGCGGATCTCCACTCCTGGAGGAATATCGATCTTCTCGGATGCGTGGCCCCCTAGACAAAAGTTAGAAAAAACAACTCTCTTGATGGAATAAGGAGAATTATCCTTACCCAAACTGTGGGAATCTCCATTCTCGTCTACTAGAGGCCCACAATTGACAGTCTCGCCGTTGGCAAAATAGACGACAGCGCCGTCGAAAAGGTATCCGACTCGTATGTCGACAGCGGTAGCCCGGACGACTATCATGATCAGTTGGGTCGAAGGTTGATTGTGAGAGGATGCGCTTACTGTTCCCATCGGTGCTCCGGTGATTGAAGAGCACTCCCCATTCCCAGTACCGCTCATCGGCGGTATCTCCGTTGACCTCGTCAATGGCAATGGAGCGCTTCTGAAGCATGACTGAAGATCCAGGGATACGAATGACATCCGCACTGCGAGTCAGTCGCCAGAAATTCCGCACTCTCTTGGTCTTGCCATTCATTGCAAGAACCTGTAGGGTTAGTTCGGTCGTTGGATCGAACCTCTGCGCCAGGTCAGAAAGAGAATACTCGACTTGCGTCTGTGGCTGCGAAACGGATGGCACGGGCTCCATAGTACCGCCGAATTGAATGCACGCGATACCAGCGACATGTTCAATGACAATCTTTGAGCTGGCTTCACCGTCGCCGTGGATTAAATGCACGGATGGAGAGGTCTTTCTCAACGCCAGCGGCAGCAGCCGGTCACCTGGAAGTCGGAAGTGAGGTTGCGCGCTGAACGACAAGGCATCACCCAGATCCCAGCGAGCATCATTGTCACTCTCGGCAACAAGTTGGCCCGGTGCTTTCGTACGCGCTGAGTAGGCCGTGTAAGGCAAGAAGTGCTTGGCCCAGTGGCGGGGATACCCTCTGGCCATGATACCCGTGGTGTGCGGCGCTCCAAAGGCATGACCAACTTCGTGCAGGAAAGCACCCTGGCCGACAGTACAGGCTTCCCATGCCGTCTCACATTCGCCGTTGTCGTTTCCCATCCCATCCTCTCGGGGTGTGGTGTCCAGCAGACATGCAGAAACCTCTTCGAGAAACCGTGGCCACGAGTAGGTAAGATGGCTGCCAAAAACACCGAGAGAGATGCCTTCGGGGCTAGAGCTGCCCAGAGCCGCGTGTGCCAGGATCATATCTTTCTCAATCGAGTACGTCGAATCGAGGATTAGCCCGGCTACCACGGGCCGCACAGACGACTGGAACGGGGTTCCATGTGCTTTTAGCGCATCCATAAAGTAACGATGCAGATCGTCCCTCCTGTGACCTTGAGGGTTCTGCTGGGCGACATCTAGGCTGCGCAGCTCCGCAACAGTTTTGTCCGATTTCACGATATGGACCTTGGCCGTCGATCTAGCTGCTCCAGGGCCTTCTCCATTGCCGTACAGAGAGTCTGAACTGTGTCGGGCATTCCAAAATTGACGACTGAGGGTGTCTGTCGCCCATTCTTCCTCTAGCCGGAACGATCGCCGGCCCAGTCCTTTCAGTCGCATATCCTCGGCCGTCATGGCCTGCCACATGTAGGCAGTCATCCGCAGCTTCGCTACGGCAGCGTCAAGATCCGCATGGGCAGATGAAATCCCGCCAAATTTGTTCCCCGGACAATCGATCAGCAGGGGAGAATCCTTGCCCACCATGATGGCGAGGTGAAGCGGTGGCAGCTGAGAGAGCGGGACATAGTTCAGCTTCAGCTCCAGAGTCTCGAGCACCTGCGTACGGCGACGATGCTGCAGCGTCAACTGATTGTTTCCCGGCGACAGCAAGACCATCGCTTTGAAGTATCCGCATGCAAGGGGCCATGTTTGAGTCGGAAAGGCAACGGCGCCAAAATCGTCCTTGGTAGCGATGAGTATATGTTCTGTCTCACTGTACCCGGTTTCCTCGTTGTCAGTCGAGCACCGACCGGTCAAAAGAACACAACGCTTTCATGTGAGCTGGAAACAATTAAATAATAATAGGGGTCGTGTCGGGTTCTACCTGATGGACTGTCTCTCCGTCTGAGATGTTGTCCACACCCAGGCGGGGAGTAGTATCATTCTCGACCCCAGTAGCAACTCTCATGGCGGCGGATTCAATGAGCAAATGTCACTCGATCAACTGACCTGTTGTCTATAAGATGATAGGAACAATCCCTCTTATTTATAGATGCAGAACGAGAGCGTTGTGGCAGTCGGGAGTTGGTAGTAGTGGTTGTTGCTAACTAGGCAGCCGCTCGCTGCCTAGCAAGGCATCAAGGCAACAGCACTACATGAATATTACGGAGTACTTTCATACCTTAATCTTGGAATACTTAGTTAACTAGGTACCTATCTAGTAGTTAAAGTATTTTGTACCTTGTAGAAAATTGCTATCTAAGATCCTAAGGGAAGAATCCTTTCTGTCGAAAGTGCCAGACAATTGATGTACTAGACTAGTAACTAGTTATCAGTTGAATAGATGAACCATTTTGATTTATCCACGAATAAAATAGATAACCAGCGAGGAAGACTCCCGACTACTGGATATAGTTATTGGCCCTTTAATTAAGCTAGTCCGAGGTCAATTGTGAGACCGGAGATTCCCCGTGAATGCCCCTCACTAGAGCCCTACATAGTAGTAGTATCAACGACCATATAAATTGACTTTTAGGTATGTCTGATTCAAACAAGAGTCAAAAGTACAGTACAAGAACAAAATGCCTGTATATCATGTTGGTAAGCTATAATCCATGCTATTACTATAAGTCAAGGCACTGATCCGACTCCCACTCAGTTCTCTTCCGTCTCAAACCGGGCGTCACGCCCGCACAACTCAGTCACTGGAAGGAAACAACACAGGGAATGGTAGGGAAGATACCAGGTATGAAAGGAGCATTTAGAACCCTTTTTCTTTCTTGAAGAAATCGAATTACTAATCTTAAATGTAGGCTTGGTTTCTCTGCGCGCGGGTCCTCCCCTCCCCATCTCCATCCCGAGAGCTCAAGGGTTCGATATGGGCCTTGTTGCTGTACTGGAGTCGCCGGAACATGTGGCGACGTATGCCGTGCATCCGGCCCATTTGGAGTATGTTGAAAAAAGAAAAAAAAAGATTTCGTTGGAAATGCATCGAGAAGAATTATAGCTGACACTGCTGATGTAGGGTTCAGAAGATGCGAGAGGAGCTGTGTGATGACACGCTGGCGTATGATCTAGAGTTCTGATAGGAGTCTCTCAAGGAGAAAAAAAAAAAAAAAAACTTGGATGAGTTCATATCCAGTTATTTAATTCGAGACTGCATCAGTACATGTATTTGAGAAACCGTAGCCATGATATACAACGCCCAGATAGATCCATTTCTTTTTTTTTGAGAGAGAGCAAAAGACATTGTGAGAGACATATCAATAAAGGACTTTGAAACCGCTTTTATCAGTCAAGTTTATGCCTCTTTGGCATCGACCTTCTTAGCAGGGTGGTCCTTGTTGCCTTCTTCGTCACGACCGCGCTTCTGGCCAGACGTCGAGTCAGCGGTGCTCTGGATAACAGGAACGCCACTAGATAGATTAGCAAAGGCCTTCGAAACAAGCCAGATGGAAAAGAAAGAACATACCGAGCATCCTTCTGGACCTCACGACGGGCGTCCCCATTGCTGAAGCCCTTCTTCTGGTCGTCAGCACGACGATCCCGCCAGTCGCGGTCGTCTTTGCGGTCCCCGCCGCGACCGCCACGACCGCCGCGACCACCACGGCCACCGCGGCCACCGCGGCCCCGGCTTCGGCCGTTTCCACGGGTGCGCTGCTCCGAGGGCTTGATCCGGCCGGCCTCGATGTCCCGAACCTTCTCGTCGCAGTAGTCCTTCTTGCTCTTGATGATCAGGTCCTCTCCCTTCCACTGAGGCTTAGGCTCAAGCGCCAGGAACTTCTGCTGGGTCTCCTCGGTGTCGAACTCGACAAAGACGCTGCCCTTGAAAGTCTTGTCGGGGAACCGGCGGAGACGGATCGCGTTCGTGGGGCCGTACTTGGAGAAAAAGGACTCAATGTCAAACTGCGTGCTAGCCTCCTCAGAGCCGAAGCCCTTGGCGTAGATCGAACGGCTCATGGCCTTGTCCTCAAAGACCTTGACGACACTGGGATCGTGGGAGTCGGTGACCGTCTCGGGCAGAGGCACCTTACGGCGCACAGCGGTGTCGTTGTCGGTCAGCTCCAGGACCTCGGAGGTCTTCAGGGCTTCCACGATAGCACTGAACGGCTGGAAGCGGTGCATACGCTTGAAAGAGTGGATGGTGCTCAGAGGGATCGAACGGTTGGCACTGCCGCCAACCTTGGCAAGCAGGAATTTGTCCATAGGCAGATTGGAATCAGAGAAGTAGAATTCCACCTATAAAGCGCGTCAATTTAGATATGAAACTGCCAAGCTTGGTATCTGAACCAACCTGCTTCCGGATCTCAACCGGATCGTCTGTCTCCTTCTGTGAGCTAGGGTCAAACTTGGCGTTGTTCCGGTTATCGCGACCGCTACGGGTCTTGCTGTGGGATTGGGATTCCGCAGCCTTGGCCTCGGCGCTCTCAGACTTCTTTCCCAGCTCGGCGGCAGCAGCGACAATCGAGGCCTCGTCGGCTTCCTCCTTTTTATCTTCCGCCTTCAACTCGGCCAGGACATTCTGAACATCCTTCTCCGCCTCGGTGTTGGCACCGGCGTCGACCTTAGGTTCTGCGGACATGTCGCGTGGATGAATGACGTACAGGCAGGAACAAGTTCACCACGCGCGAGACCTTTCTAGGGGATAATTAGAACAGGGGGGTTTTTTTCGGAGTAGAACCAGCGCAGAGAAAAAAAAAAGATATCGAAGTTAATTCAATCATCATGGCGACAGTGTATCTCGTCCCTCTAGCATGGACAGATAGTCCCTGTCGAGTCGGACGGAGATAGGAAATTTTGGGACAATCATTGCGCCCGCCTGCAGATAACCTGCGAAGCAGAGCAAATCGCACGAGACTCGCGCTTACCTGAGGAATTTCAAAAGTAAAGGGAGTATAGATTGTCTCTGACAAGTGCTGGCAAGAACAGAGACCCCTGAATGTCACAATGCGCGTCTGATCGGTGTTGCAGGGAGAAGTCACAATCTTCCTACAGCGGGGCGAAATTTTCTACGCGCCGCAGGAGAGCTTCAGCCACATTTCAGCCACAGATGGATTTCCTAAATGGGAATAGTCGGATTTGTGCAACTACGACAGATATTGTAAAGAAGTGTTGAATTGACCTGATATGGGTATGCCTAGAGGAATGCACTGGAAATAATGTAAATCTAGTATATATCTTGTTAGTAATGAGCAGTATTATAGATAGATAAATTAGATTTTAATCTCTACTAGCAAGAGTAGAGTGGATGTTAGCTAAATCCCTCTATAAATAGAGGTTAACTATTCCAGAGGCCTATCTTTACAGCAGTTTTATATCTCTACATAAGGTACCTAGAGGCACTTATATGAATGATAATGGGGATTTAGTGCTGACAAACAGTATAGTATGTTGGACATGGACTGGCAAGATGGCGAGTGTGCAACCGACAGACCGCGCTTGCCTTTTTCGGTCTCCTGGGATTCACTCCAACGTGCCTCCTCGAAGAGCTCTCAATCACTCATGCTCTCGCTTCCATTTCTTGACTCTTTTCTTCATAACCACTCGCATTGTTAACACCTGCAAGCGCTGGATACCCACTTTCCTGGACTACTAGTCATTTTCAGTCTTTATACTTAATCGATCTTTCATTCTCTGCCCTTGAAAAAGAAGAGGTCTCTGAAGTTCCACAGAAAGTAACTTGGATTTTTGTCATTCCTTCATTTATTTATAGCTCTCGTTTGAGACCACCATTATCACGGTACGTGTTGTCTTCGACTGAGGCGTGTTTGACCAGGAAGCTGATTTTGTGCGACTCAGATCCACAAGGATTCCAATCTCGCATAGTGTTCTTCCAAGATTTCGTCGAGGTAAGTTTTGAACCTGGCTGGCTCTTCTGGCTCTACAATGCATGTGCCAATGAATTATTTTCCTAGTTAACGAGCCCAGTGGACTCCAGCAGGCTCTGCTCGTTATCGAGCCTCGGTTCTCGAATTGACGCCATTGACACACCCAGAACTCGAAACACAATGTCAGAACAGGATAAGGCAGATATGGCGATAGTGAAAAAATGGCCGGTCCAGGATGTAGGTTTCTAAGAAGGTCTGTTTTGTGGGTTGTGGAATGGCTAAGATGATTTAAGATTGTCTATGTCTCCATCATCGGGCCAGTCATGCTGGCAGCCTTACTAGAATGGTTTCTTCACCTCGCTGCGTTCGTCTACTGCCTGTGCAAAGTGTATCGAAAGGCAGACCACTGGAGTGTCAAAGTTCTCGCGGTACTGATGATAGTTCTCTTCATAACTTTGCGGTAGGTTACCACAACGGCTGGATAATCTTATAAGTACTAGATACTAACATCATGCTTGTTCGTTGGTCTAGAGGCATATTCCTACCGGCCATGATAGTGACACTTCCTTTGCCAGCAGAGGTGTCCGAGCACTTCCCCGCTGCCCTGGTCTCCTTCCTCCAATGGTTTGCTTTCTGGACATTCTCGGTTTTACTCGTCATACCCTGGCTGTTTTGCATCTACAGACTCGCTACCAACTCCCTGGGTAGAGAGCAACGGATAAAGGAGGTTCTAGATGACAGCACTGCTCCCAAAACAGTGATCATCATGCCAGTATACAAGGAAGACCCTGCGGTTTTGATCAAAGCTATCGACTCAGTCGTTGACTCTGACTACCCTGCGTATTGTATCCATGTGTTCCTTTCATACGACGGCGGTCTCGTCGATGAGCCCTTCTTCCGTGTAATTCAACACCTTGGGATCCCAATCACGCTTACATCTTACCCCCAGAGTATTGATGTGACCTACAAAGGTGCAAGGATTACCGTCTCCCGCTTCAAGCATGGAGGGAAGCGCCATTGCCAGAAGCTGACTTTCAAGCTGATCGACAAGATCTATGCCGGTTATCTTAAGCAGCACGACGATCTTTTTGTCTTGTTTATTGACTCCGATTGCATTCTCGACCGTCTATGTCTCCAGAATTTCATGTACGATATGGAACTCAAACCTGGGAGCAAGCACACCATGCTGGCAATGACAGGAGTCATCACTTCAACCACCGAGAAGAACTCACTCATTACCGTCTTACAGGATATGGAATATGTCCATGGCCAGCTGTTCGAGCGTTCCGTCGAGTCTGGCTGCGGGGCCGTAACTTGTCTCCCGGGCGCTCTGACAATCCTGCGGTTTTCAGCTTTTCGAAAGATGGCTCCATACTACTTTGCAGACAAAGCTGGGAACTGCGCAGATCTCTTCGACTTTGGCAAATCACACCTGGGAGAAGACCGCTGGCTCACACATTTGTTTATGATTGGAGCAACGAAACGCTATCAAATCCAAATGTGCACGAGCGCATTCTGCAAGACAGAGGCTGTTCAGACGTTCCGGAGCCTTCTCAAGCAGCGGCGTCGATGGTTTCTTGGTTTCATCACGAACGAGGCATGCATGCTCACAGACGCCAGGCTCTGGGCGCGGTACCCTCTGCTCTGTTTTGTTCGTTTTATGCAAAACACCATTCGAACTACCGCGTTGCTTTTCTTCATCATGATAGTCTCTGTGTTGACTACGTTCAACAAGGTCTCTAATCTGCCTGTGGGGTTCATTGCCATTTCTCTCGGTCTAAACTACCTGATGATGCTCTACTTTGGGGCAAAGTTGAAGCGATTCAAGGCCTGGCTCTATCCAGTAATGTTCGTGTTAAACCCATTTTTCAACTGGATATACATGGTGTACGGGATCTTTACAGCTGGTCAGCGCACGTGGGGTGGCCCTAGAGCAGATGCTGCTGCCGCTGACGAGCACACCACTCCCGAGGAAGCTGTCGAACAGGCCCGAGCCCAGGGGGATGACCTGAACGTCGATCTGGAGACGTTCCGGACGAACGAAGAAGACAAAAAAACCATTCCTATTCGTCCTTCAGGCAATATTGAAGGGCGTTTCGTCGCAGCCGCGTCGTTTTACTCGCTCCCATCCGCACCTCCTCTCAGCCTGTCTGGAAGCAACTATGCGTATGACTCCCCTTCGACGTCTGATACGGGCACCACCTCAATTGCCCTGCCCCGAAGAGTGGAGAGCCTGATAAGTGAAGAGGATCGGGTGAAGCTTATGATAGCCCGGCAGATACAAGCATCGAACAGCAGTTTCAATATTCATTCTGATGAGTCGAGTGAGATGGACAAGGCGCCTTTTCTACGACAAAGCAACCAGCAGCAGATTGATGACCCAGAACTTGGACTTGAGCTGCTGTCCTCAGGCGAACCGATCGACAGGGAACTATTGGCGGAGCTGGCGCGGTCAGGAACCGCCCTGATTTCCGCCAGCCAATTGGTCTCCAGCCACAGCATTGCAGGTCCCCCGAGCCTGCGACAGGAAACGACGATCGGTAGTGACATCGGCGAGAACCATCCGCCGCCAAGTGACCAGCAGACCGAGGACGAGGGGACGAGGCGGAAGCTGCGTAAAAAGTTCCGCAGGCATTTCCGAAAACCAGAGGAACCGGGCGATCTAGTCTGATTAGAAGGCCTCATCGCTCTTCCTTTCCTTTTGTCTTTCCTTTCTTCTTCCTTGTCAACAACCCTGTTGGTACTATTTATTACTATTCGTGGATGATCGGACCCTAGGTAATTGGCACCGTCTTGTCGGTTTCACGCGTTTGACCAAGGCGCAACCGCTACTACTTGGCTTATAGAAGTATTTTGATTAATGAATACTTGTTCCATGATTCGTTACTCCTATCTTTGCAAGTTCGCAGAGGAGACATCATCCCCTTATGCCTTGCCGATGCTGAGGCGGGGCAAGCCACGGATAGAAAGATCCAGTAGTCAATCGATAAGAAAGAAAGACAACACTCAGCGGGCATGGAATCTTTTTACGACAGTAGTCTTCTAAACTCTCCAACAGCCGCTCTAGCCAATTGATCGAGTCCAGGTGTCGTGAAACAGCCTAATGTAGTATGATTCGACACCTGTGAGTTACCTATCGATAAGGGCACCGTAAGGTACTCCGTACCTTACCTAGGAAACGCTGAAAAGTGCAGCCTGAGCCTTCAGGCCCTAAGGCGGTGAAGGCTATCCCGCCTCGTTTTTTTCCAGTGACCCAGCACGTGCCAAGGCGGTGTGCTCTCGATGGGAATCGAGCAGGCACGAGAAGGTTCGATGAGCGCCATGAACGGTTTGGATGGATAAAAGAGCCCCTGACTGGGGTATTAGACAGAGTGGTCTCGCGCCCTGGTTAATATTATATTCTGTCTCTCTGTATATATCCCAGCAGGATTAAAAATACCTTTCTAAAGAATCCTTCTTGTTGTCAAGCAAACAGACTTTTCTGTCTGTCCCTTTCCTGACTGACCCACGTCTGGCCCTAGCCACGCCTCAGCGTTTATCACCGCCCGATAGTGGCGGCCCTCTCTGCAAATTCTCCCCTCCAAGAAACGCAGCCCACTTCGAGAACCGATCCCACTTCTCTCCCTCTCACCACCCTACTCTGACCTTTCTCTCCATCTCACCTCCCCCAAAACACCCCCATCACATCACCTAGAATGAGTGTCGTCGGCATAGATTTCGGTGCCCAGAGCACCAAGGTCGGTGTTGCCCGGAATAAGGGTATTGACATTGTGCGTATCGGCCCCTCCTCTGGCGCCCGCGGCTGGAATCTTCCCAACAGCCTTGGGTTTCTTCTCTCTCCTTTTTTTTGACTCTCTGGCTGACTGACTGGGTGGGTTTCTAGATTACCAATGAGGTTTCCAACAGATCTACTCCGTATGTAACCCGCACGAATCCGTGATTTCCGCCGAAGACATTGAAGAAGAAGAAGAAGAAGAAGAAGAAGAAGAAGAAAAAAAGAAAAAAAGCTGACGGTCGCTTTGTTACTATTAGGACTCTGGTCGGTTTCGGTACCAAGAGCAGGCATCTTGGAGAGGCAGCAAAGACACAAGAGACCTCCAACCTCAAGAACACCGTCGGCTCTCTGAAGCGCCTGATTGGTCGTTCCTTCAGCGACCCGGATGTCCAGGTTGAGCAGCAGTACAACACCGCTCCTCTCTGCGACGTCAACGGCCAGGCTGGTGTTGAGGTCAACTTCCTCGGCAAGAAGGAGAAATTCACCGCCACGCAGCTGGTCGCCATGTACCTGGGCAAGATCCGGGACATTGCCGCCAAGGAGCTGAAGCTGCCCGTCTCCGACGTGGTCATCAGCGTCCCCGCCTGGTTCACCGACATCCAGCGCCGGGCGATGCTCGACGCCGGTGAGATTGCCGGCCTGAAGGTTCTTAGACTCATCAACGATACTACTGCCACCGCTCTGGGTTATGGTATCACCAAGCTTGACCTCCCGGGCCCCGAGGAGAAGCCCCGCCGGGTGGTGTTCGTCGATATCGGCCACAGCAACTACACCGCCTCGGTGGTCGAATTCCGCAAGGGCGAGCTTAACGTCAAGGCAACGGCCTACGACCGCCACTTTGGTGGTCGTAACTTCGACAAGGCCCTGACTGACCACTTCGCCGACGAGTTCAAGGAGAAGTTCAAGATCGACATCCGCTCGAACCCCAAGGCGTGGGCTCGTACCCTGGCCGCCGCCGAGAAGCTCAAGAAGGTCCTCTCCGCGAACCCTTCGGCACCCCTGAGCATCGAGTCCCTCATGGAGGACATCGATGTCCGCGCCCTCGTCAAGCGTGAGGAGATGGAGGCTATGGTCAAGCCTCTTGTGGACCGCATCCTTGTCCCCATCGAGCAGGCGCTCGCCGAGGCCAAGCTCAAGCCCGAGGATATCGACGCCATCGAGATGGTCGGTGGCTGCACGCGTGTCCCCGTCATCAAGGAGGCCATCGGCAACTTCTTCGGCAAGCCCCTGTCCTTCACCCTCAACCAGGACGAGGCCATTGCCCGTGGTTCTGCCTTCAGCTGCGCCATCCTGTCTCCCGTCTTCCGGGTGCGCGACTTCTCCGTCCACGACATCGTCAACTACCCGATCGAGTTCACCTGGGAGCAGTCGGCCGACATCCCCGACGAGGACACCAGCCTCACCGTCTTCAACCGGGGCAACGTCATGCCGTCCACCAAGATCCTCACCTTCTACCGCAAGCAGCCCTTTGACCTTGAGGCTCGCTATGCCAAGCCCGACATGCTTCCCGGCAAGGTCAACCCTTGGGTCGGTCGTTTCTCCATCAAGGGCGTTCAGGCCGATGCCAACAACGACTTCATGATCTGCAAGCTCAAGGCTCGCCTCAACCTGCACGGTATCCTGAACCTCGAGTCTGGATACTATGTCGAGGATGTTGAGGTTGAAGAGCCCGTTGAGGAGGAGGGCGACAAGAAGGAGGGCGATGTAAGTTTTTTTCTTCTTTTTTTTGGGTGTGTCTGTATGTGTATGTCTTTGCTAATTTCTTCATCAGGCCATGGACACCGATGACAAGCCCAAGAAGACCCGCAAAGTCAAGAAGCAGGTCCGCAAGGGTGACCTACCCATCTCGACTGGCACCTCTGCCCTGGACCAGAGCGTCAAGGATGCCTGGATTGAGCGCGAGAACGCCATGTACATGGAGGATAAGCTCGTGGCTGAGACTGATGAGAAGAAGAACGAGCTCGAGTCATTCATTTACGAGCTGCGTGACAAGCTTGACGGCATCTACGCCGAGTTTGCCAACGAGGAGGAGAAGGATAAGCTTCGGGCCAAGCTGACTGACAGCGAGGTGAGTTTTTCTCTTTTTTTTTTCTTCTTCTCTAGGAAAAAAAAAAGGAAAAGGAATATACTGACGTGTTCCAGGACTGGCTCTATGAGGAGGGCGAGGACACCACCAAGTCCGTGTACGTCGCCAAGATGGACGAGATCCGCTTCATTGCCGGCCCCATCATCCAGCGCTACCGGGAGAAGGCCGATGCCGAGCGCCAGGCCGTGCAGAAGGCGCAAGAAGAAGAGGCCGCCCGAAAGCGTGCCGAGATCGAGGCCAAGCGCAAGGCCGAGGAGGAGGCCAAGAAGGCCGAGGAGGCCAGCAAGACCGCCGACACGGACATGAAGGACGCTTCTGCTGAAGGCGAGGCCCCCGCCGCCCAGGAGACTGAAGAGAAGCAGTAAAAAAAAACAATAAATAAAAGAAAATGCTTCTCTCTTTCTCTTGTCTTGATGATGGCTTCCGCATGATATAGAATATGCTGCGTGATGAGAAAACGGACTCGATCGATACAATCAAATCTTTTCTTACTTTCAATTTCTTTTTATACTTCTTTCCCCCTACCATCTGATTCCTTCTTTCTTCTTTTTTTTTTTTGAACCAACCCCTTCGATGATATAATTGACAACCTGACCGCTACTGGTTGTAGATCGCATGTCTCTACATTCTATTCTCTCCCGATTAAATTGGTTCGACTCGACTCGACCGCAATAGAGCTGCTTGATTCCCTGGTTTGATTGTGCGTTCGCCTTGGATAAGAAGTAATTGTCAGATTCTGAGATGTTCTGGATAGATCAATGAAGTGCAGTTGAGTAACTTCTGTCTGTTGAGGTGAGAGAAGAAGCGGTGATAGCCGGCAGAACTTGGATCTTAATTATCCTAGCATAATGCATTATGCATTAGTTATGCATGAATACTAAGGTATTGTACTCCGTACCTCTCCGTACCGTTGACTACGGGTATACGGAGCACTAAGGTATTTACAAGGCAATATTTCCGATCCACCGTTCGCGAGCCATAGAATCTTCCATTATTTGCAAACCGTGCTGACAGCCGAATTACGGAGCAAATGATTCCCGACTAGTATCAATAGCGTGACTCTGGGGCGCCAATAATACCGCCGCTGTTGAAACGCAGGGCGGGGGTTCGAATGGTGCCAGATTCTGACAGATGATGAGAGATGGTGATAGTAGACACCATGACTAATTAATGCACTAGTGGGTAGTTAGTTGGCTTCTCATCTTCATGTCTACTCCTAAGTCTGTACCTATGTACACTGTACAGAGGTTCACCCCGAGTCAATTACGTTATTTCCCCATATGTATTATGTAGTAAGGGAAAAAAAAAAAGAAAAAAGGAAAAAGAAAAAACAGGGTCTTTGCAGGGTCTTCCCGGATAGGACCAGCAGCCTTGGCACAGGCAATGTTAACCGAGGCGATTGGCCAGTCGGCATCCTTGGTGGCTTGGCACGGGGGCTGCATTGGACTAGCGTTTGCCCAGGTGGGAAAGACAGCACGAGACCGACGGTCCGTCAGCGTCAACGGCCAGAGTATGGGAAGACAATACCTAGTAGTAGTTGTGTATTGTGTAGTGTGTACCTAGGTAGGTAGTACTCAGTATTATGTAGTTTATTAAATACCCTGCTAGTCTCAAGCACCTCGTGTTTTGCTTTAATTTCATGGCATTACTACATAATATTGCACCAACAATCTCACCGAATGCATCCCCCCTCAACTCGCTTCGGGTGACTCCACGGGAATTGAGTCAGTAGTTGAGCTGTATGTAGTAGTGCTAAATCGGTATACTACATACTCTCAATCCTTGGTCTTGACTGTGGCTCTATCCGGTCTATGTGCTGGATTCGGAAGCTCGCGTGACCTCCTGGTATAGGTATTAAGTAATACTCCATACCTGTTCATTCTTTCTTCTTCTATTTCTTCTATTTCTTCTTAATCTTTTGCTTATTACTTATTACTTACAGAGTACCTCACCGACTTCTACTACATATTATATACACTTCATCACTTCACTTCGCTTCTTCAACCCTTGTACAACATTCCTATCAAGCTAGTCGGTGTGGAGCTGACCTGGACCGCCCCGCTGGGAGTGATATATTACATTACTACATAAGTAATACATACGAGCCATCTTGTGACGGAATACGGAGTCAGACTAAGGGGTCCGTCCATCTTTGGCTTACTTGGATTCCCCTCTCCACTCGCTCTTAATCATCTTTCTTATAGTACGGAGTACTCCATACTCCAATCGCTCTCTTCTTCTTCTTCTTCTTCTTCTTCTTCTCCTACATATACACTTTGGTTCCCTCCAGCATCAGCATTCCGATCGGGGATCGCCAGAATTCATTTCCTCCTGAGGATTCCGGCTGGCTGTCGCAAGGGAGAAAGGAAGGGATAAAACGAAAATAAGGGGGGGGGGGAAAACAAACCGAAAAATGCGCACAGAGAGGTGACTGACTAGGTGTGGAAATCGCAAATCGAACCGACTGCCCTTTTCGTTCTCGAACGCTAGACAAAGGCCAGCATGAAGGCTTGGGGGCTTGTTGCCCTCGTGCCCACGCTCTGCGCTGCTGCAGTGGCTGCCCGCGCCCTTCCCGGCCCGACTACGACAACCAACCCAACCGCCCAGGAGTATGATCCTCTGTGGGAGATCTATGGCCTCAACAGGTCAGCAGAGTACAAGTACTTCCACGAGCCCGGCCGCGACGACATCCTGGGCCACTACGACGTTCGCTTCTTCACCGAACCCGTCGCCACGGAGGAACGCACTGAGACCCTCACTCATATGGTGCGCGCCTATCTCAACTTCTTCACGGAAAACGATCTTGAGACCTGGATTGCGCATGGGACCCTGCTGGGCTGGTGGTGGAACGGAAAGGTATATATCTCTTAACATTTGTGTTGCATTTTTCCCGATTAGAGTCCGTCAGACTGATTAGATGTCTGCTAGATCCTACCATGGGACTGGGATATCGACACCCAAGTCCCCGATACCACCCTCGCACGACTCGGCGACGATTTCAACCAGACCATCGTTTCGTACACCTCGGCCGACAAAAAAGTGAAGCGGAAGTATCTGCTCGATATCAACCCCTGGTCGCGCCAACGCGAGCGCGGCAAGGGCCACAACATCATCGACGCGCGATGGATCGATATCAAGACCGGCCTGTACATCGACATCACCGGCTTGAGTAGACTGAATCCCGAGACGGAGCCGGACATATGGCAGTGCAAGAATTTCCACAAGTATAAGGTCCAGGATATTTACCCGCTGCGCAAGACGACCTTTGAAGGCACCGCCGCCATGGTTCCCTTCCTATACGACTCTATCTTGACCGACGAATACTCGCTGAGGTCTTTAACGGCGACGAATTTCCACAAGTGAGTGTTGTTATTTGGGTTATCGGCTTGTTTATCTCAATAGCTGACCGTCTCTCAGTCACACCTGGTATCCTGACCTGGAGGAATGGATCCTAGACGATGAGGAATCCATGACTGCCCGACGCAGAGAACAAGAATCTCAGGATGGCCGCTATTACGAGTAACTTACCTTTTCTGCATCTTCCTGTTGATAACGGCCTTTTTTTTTTATCGATAATCCTGGATGATTGATGGCCTACAACACAAATATATCTCTCGCCATTTACGACCGCGATCTCTCGACATATTATTATATATTCTTCGCCTTCGCTTCACATCATCTTCGTTCATCTTCTGGGTCTGCTCATTAGCTCGGAGTTATATTTCTTTTTTTTTTGGATAAGGTATATGGGTTTACATCGGGGCTGCTTGTACAGTTGGAGTTGATTGGTTGAACATTCTGTAAATATCAGCCGTGTGGCTATCCTGTTATTGTCAATAATAAGCAGTGCCTATATATCAATGAGCAGTAGCAGCGACTGTGGCCAAAACTATCAGGTTACGTCCAGTATAACAGACAAATTTCTGTCTGAGTATTCATATGACTTATCGTTATCTCCGGCTGACAAATCTTATCGCCGTCGAAATCAAGAGAAGGAGACAGAGTCATTTCCTGCTTACTGTCTTGATCTTCTCTGTGTAGAATGTACTCCTTCTGCCTTATAAAGTAAAATCATGGGATCACTACCACTTGACACCCCAGACGCCAGCATGGTTGACCCAGGCGAGATGGCCATCACAGTTCACCACCACGGCAAGCCTCACACGCTCCGCCTCCCCGCGGACGCAACACTCGAAGACCTCACGCTCAGCCTCGCCTCGTCACTGCACATCCCCGTCGAGAACCAGAAGCTGCTGGTCGCACCGAAGCCGGGCATGCTCAAGCCGCCCTTTGCAGCCACGCCGCTAGATGCCGTGCTGCCGCTGGCCTCGCCGCGGCTGAAAATCACCCTCCTCGGCACCCCAACGCAGGAGATCGACGAGCTCAACGCGCAGGTCGAGAGCGCCCGGCACAGACTCGCCGCACGGCGCTCCTCGCCCTTTGCCGCCAAACCGGCGCGCACCACACAGAACCACGGCATACATACCCTCTCCTCCTCCTCCTCCTCCTCCTCTTCAAATCACGCCGACTACACTTTCCACCGACTCTTCCCGTTACCGCATCTCCCAAACCCTTCACGCTCGCTAGGCTTCCTGACCCGCCTGCGCGACGACCCGGGAATCCGCTTCGCAATGACGAAACACCGCTTCTCCGTGCCCCTCCTGACAGAAATGGACCCGGCAGAACACACGACGCTCGAGTCGCGCACGCTCGGACTCAACCGGAACAAAGGCGAGGCGATCGAGCTCCGGCTCCGCACAGACGCCTACGACGGCTACCGCGACTACCGGACTATCCGGAAGACGTTGTGCCATGAGCTCGCGCACTGTGTTTTCAGCGAACATGATCGGCACTTCTGGGATCTCACGGCCCAGATCGAGCGGGAGGTCGAGCGCGCGGACTGGAAATCAGGCGGGAGCAGACTCTCCGACCAGGAGTTTTATAACCCGGCCGACTGGGAGAGAGAGCAGGAAGAGGACCATCCCGTTGACGAGAGGGGGTGGACGGGTGGGCAGTTTGTCTTGGGTGGGGGGGGTGCACATCCTGTTCAGGACCAGGGTGCAAGTAGAAGGGATATACTTGCCAAAGCGGCGGAGGAGAGGATGAAGAGGGAGGGGAATAAATGATAATCTTTATATTATACCCGAGCATGTTTTATACCATTTACATTATACGTTACGAATAATGCGATGATTATACCTCATTTACAAACAAACCAGCCATCCCCTGCCCCGTACCAATACACATACTAGTGACGAGAATGCGCTTCTTGGTTCTCCGCGCCTCGCTGAGAATCGTACAGATCTGCCGCGCCCCCGTCGCGCCAAGTGGGTGGCCGAGGGCGATGGCGCCGCCGCGCGGGTTGACGCGCTCATGTTCAAGCCCTAGCTTGTCGACGCAGTAGACCGCCATCGAGGCAAAGGCCTCGTTGATCTCGAACAAGTCGATGTCCGCCTTGTCGAGCCGGAACTGGGTCAGGAGCTTGGGGATTGCGGCCGTGGGGCCGATTCCCATCACGCGCGGCGGCACGCCGGCGACGGTTGCGCCGCAGAATTTCGCGAGGATGGGCTGGTTGAGCTCGATGGCTTTCGAGCGGCGCATCAGAAGGATAGCGGCGGCTATCAGCATCTATTAGTACCTGATTTCGAAATATATATATATTGTTCAAAAAAGACGAATTACCTCCGTCAGTCACCTGGCTGGCATTCCCGCCGGTAGTCTTGTTTCCGAACTGGGGAAACGCAGGCCGGATCTTGCTCAAGGCCTCGACGGTGGTGCCGTAGCGAATACCCTCGTCGCGGGTGAGTGTGACCTCTTTGAGTTCGCCGGACTGCGGATCCTTGACCTTGGTGGTGATGGGAACGATCTCGTCATCAAACCAGCCGGCCTTCTGGGCGGCCTCGGCGCGGCGGAACGACTCGGCGGCATAGCGATCCTGCATCTCACGGGTGATCCCAAAGTCATCGCCGACATTCTCTGACGTCTGGCCCATTGGCTGCATGCAATCGGCAGCCTCCTGGTTCTTGAGGATCTCCGCGTGGAAGGGCTTTTCCAGCCGGTCGCCGCCGGCAGTCATCAGCTCGGCACCCATCGCCACCCCGACATCAATCGCTCCGAGTCGGATCTGGTTGGCGATATCCTGCACAGCCTTCAGGCCGGACGAGCAGAACCGGTTCACGGTGGAGGCGCCGGACGTGTGGGGGATGCCCGCTGCAAGGGATGCAGCGCGGAGCCGGTACGCCGCCTTACCGTCGCTCACCTGCAGCGAGTCAATTAAACTAACAATAGAGTAAGAATGTTAATTGCAATAGACTCACATTTCCAAGACAAACATCCTCGATAAGAGTGGGGTCGAGCTTCGATTTGGCGATCAACTCCTTGAGCAAGGCGTACACCATATAATCGAGGTCCGTGTCCTTGAAGCCACCTTTGCCGGCCTTTGCGAGCGGCGTTCGTAAAGCGAGAGTGATAACCACATCTTCGGGGTTCTTCTGCGTACTGTCATTTGATTTAATAAGTCAAATGTAAGATCTCAACTGCCTGGGCTGATGGTTGCTTCGTACATAGCTGACACCGCGCTGTTCGAGTCGCCACCCTTGAGGTGGCTCAGGATGGAGCTCAGTCGCTCTGAAGCCATAATGTTTGGGGAAATAGAGTAGTTCTGGTAGGGCTCGTAAGCAACTTATCACAAACTCAAAGGAAAGAAACACCTCTATGCAATAACTTCGTCAAGGGAAGGCACTGACAGCGAATATGAGGGGAATGTGAGGGGAATGTTCAAGGGATGCGGAGGCGAGAATTGTCCAAGGCAGGAAAACAAATAACCACTAGATACTAGACTAAGCCTCTGGGCTTCAAAACCACGAGACTTTTCAAAACTCACCGGCTAGAATCTATGATCCGTAATTATCAATCAAGATTCAAAATGAAGAATGATGGCGAAGCAGGTCCCCTCCTCTTTGTACTCCAGGCCGAGCAACGCAGAGATGCCGAGGCTGTTTGTATTTCATACCCGAACCGACAACCTCCACCTCCTGGATCCGCAACTGACTAATGGGTAATTTCCATATATTTTTTTCATCTGTATAATATATACCAATACAGTCGAATCACAGACATATAAAGAAGGAAAAGGTGATGAAATTCCGGGCACACGCATATTAGTTAGTACTCCGTCCAGTACGCCGCCCCAAGAAAAGAATCCTGCGTATATAAAAGCAAGAGATCAAAGAACCAAAAAAAAAAACAGGTACAAAATCAATGATGACCCATGTCATCACCGCTGATTACACTTCCTACCTCTGACCAGCTGGCCGGGGTGGCAATGCCATCCGTCGGGACACCAATCTCACTCAAGGTATCATCTGAAAGAGTGTCTGTGGCAGCCTCGTCGATATGACTATAGCTTCCAGTTGTCGAGGCAGCAGATGAATCTTCCTGGTGAGCCACGTACTGGAGCGCATCTGCAAAGGGTGAGCTTGACGACGACATTGTGTTGTTAGTAGTCGTATGATCGGGATGGGCATAATATGTTTCGGAAAGGCCGTCTTCCGTTTGGCTCGACCCCATGGAAAACGGGTGATCAGGGGCTTCTGAAGTCGGTGTCAAGTCAAGGAGAGGTCCACTGATGGGCGACATTTCTGACGAAATTTCCAGATGCAGTCCATCACTGCCGATGGCCTCGGGCAATTCTTGATTGTACTGGGATTCGGTCTCGGCAACAGCAGGGCTAGTATCCTTGGGGTTTCCCTCACCAACCAGAGACTGGATCCCAGCTACATCAACCGCAGTAGAGCTGGCAATCGTATCGTCAGGGACTCCAAGCATCGCAGACTTCCGTAAATTTCCATCCTTGTCGACAAGAGCATCGAAGGAGCCTAGACTCGAGGTTCCTCGCTTCCGGCGCCGTGCCTCGACTCCCCGGCGGAGAATCTCCTCTCGAGCAATCCTCCTCCGCTCTTCAGCATCTGGACTGACCTCTTCTGACATGGATATATCTTCCCTAAGAGGGCTTGATTCCCTTGGATATATCTCATCGCCGAGGTTGTGCAATGCAACGGCGACTTTCCGTCGAGAGTTATTGACCCACTGTCGAAACTGCGGAGACTCATATATTGCAATCCCGGCAGCAACGATTACTGAAACCGTAATTATGATCCCTGATATCAATAATGGTCAGTTGGCGTACGCTTGCTTTGAAAGGAACTCAAGCTTCTCCAGCATTCCAGGCGGATGATAAGCTCGAAAGCGAGTCGTATCTTATCAAGGGAGAAGACACGCGAGGGAGGATCAAAAACTGACCTTTTGCGACTGGAGCTGGCATCTTGGATGGATCAGAAGAAGAGATGCCTTGATTTACTGCTGCGAATAGATAGTGATTAGCAAAAAAAAGGGAAGGTGAATGTAAAACAAGGCAGCCTAGTGAGGAGCAGGAGGTGGTATCGGCGCCAGACTTCCCCTCCGTTCCGGAAGTCACGTGAATATAGGAAACCCTTATCGCTGAGCCCTAAGTCCTCTTTTGGCCTGTCACGTCGTCCCCGCGTCCAGACATCAACAATCGACATCAGTCCAGGAGAAGTGACCAAGCGAGCTACGCGTCAACTCTAGCCTCTGAACAATACATTTCTGTGCCAATATTTCGGATGTCGCGTCATCCACAACCCCAACGCCCTTTGTCTTTGACGGAGGAGCTAGAAAAGCTCGAGCAGTCGATTACTCTAACACTACAAGGTAACCCAAAATCTGGATGAACATTGCTGGGCAGGTCTTCTGACAGTCTTGATTGTTCAGAAATCGATCATAATTTCAGCGAAGCCCATCGGATTGTGACGACAAGCATTCTGCCTGTTGTGGAACAGTACGCCGAGAATTCGAGAGACGTCTGGGAAGGAGCAAAGGTTTGTGTTGGCAGAGAGACGTGTATGTGGGAGATGACGGCGGACCAGATGGGCTGATGTGGAGCGACGAACAGTTTTGGAAGCAGTTCTTTGAAGCCAGTGCCAATGTTTCCTTGTCCGGCTACGAGGACCGACCCAACGAAGACACCACCTTGCAAGAACAGTCTGTGACGGAGGACGAGTCTTCGGCCAACATCACGCAAGAGACGATCACTGATTCTGCATCCTACGAAACGCCCTCCCGGGAACACCCCAACGTCAATCATCACCATGAAGATCTGGATCTCAGTGCTCTGACACTGTCTTCGCACAGCACACCCCGGGCGGAGGGGTCTCGCGAAAGAGGACAACAGCCGTCGCGGATCAACGATGAGGGCGACACGACTGCTGCGTCCATAGCATATACGTCGCCGTACGAGAACCTGCGCCAGGAGATTTCGCAGGGTCAATCGCCTTTCGAGATAGACTCGTCTACCCTCCCCTCCACACCTGGGAAGCCTTCCCGCCCGTACCAAGGCTACGAGGAAGACATATCCGGTACCCTCATGTCCTCGCCCTTTGTCCCACCCGTGTCGCACGACTTCCCGCCCTCTACCGGCAAGAAGGCGAACTACTCGTCGAAGCCCAGCGACCCGGTTCTGCACCACATGCTTGACAAGACCTACCGTGTGCAAGCGACTCCGTTGGGCAAAGGCTACCACCAGCAGCATCACAACTATGGCGCGGGGGCAGGGCCGTCATCACGCAGCAAATTCACAGTGACGCCGAAAACTAAAACCTCCAAGTACTACGACTCTCCGATGTCGAGCCCCGAGCCAGAAGCGCCACAGCTACATACAGAGCTCTTTTCGCCGCTCAAGACCCGCACCCCGAAACGCCGCCCAAGTAGCCACGCAGGCATCACCCCACAGCCGGGCATCAGCGTCCTCACGCCAGCCAAGTACAGCGCAGGGACGGGGATGAGCAAGCGGCAGGGCTGGGATAGTGACGACGATGACGACGACGAGCTGAATTTTGACTACCACGACGACGACCTGGGTCCCAGCCCTCCCAAGACGATGCAGTTTCATATTCCCCAGAGCCGCCTTATGAAAACGCCAGGTATTTCTTTCTTTTTTTTTTCGTTTCTTTTTATCTCAAGTCTCCTCTAATGAATAACAGCGAAAGAAGCCTCGAAACGGATCGTGGAAGACCTCCTCGCTACGGCCGGCGCAGACACGACAGACGACCTATACGATGAACAGAGCCCGAGTGTGATTCGGCGGGTGGAGCGGTTGGAGGATGAGACGTTTTAATAGTCTACATTTTAGGTATATTAATAAACGGAATGAGTTACTTTACTGTTAGATTTTAATGTGGAAGATGCGAGTATGAGTACTTTATTCAGATGGGTATTTCCAACAAGTAGAACACAGCAGAGAAAGATAAAAAAAAAAAAAAAGATAAAATGTAGCAAGAGAATAGGAAGAGAAGTGAAGAGAAAAAAAAAACTAACTTCGAACCTGCGGAAAAGGCTATCTTTTGAAGACCAAGAATTGGATTGCGATTTGTATGAGGTGTAAGAAAGACGGACCAATCCAGTCCACCAAACCATACCAATGGCATCAATAAGAGGTCAATTCAAGGCAATGGAATAGCATAGGTTAAGGTGGAGGGTATGCGTCATGACAGATAATAAAATCATATATGTACAGAAGCTGGAACCGGGGTTTGGGGACGGAGGGGAATCCCGGTGTGTCAGGAGCATGTCATACCGAACAAACAATGAGGAAAAAGAAAAATGAGGACGGAAGAGGGTAGAGAGGGGGTATAGAGAGAGAGAGAGAGAGAGAGAGAGAGAGAGAGAGAGAGAGAGAGACACACACACACAGAGAGAGAGAGGGAGTGTGTGTGTATGTGTGGGAGAGAGAGAGGAGAGAGAAGTTCTAGTGATGGATTATTCTTGGATCCCCATGAAGATCTCGGAACAATTCTCAATCATGAACTTGAGGGCGTCGTTCTTCTTCTGGACGTCTGTCATCTCGCGGGCGAGCGTCTCGGGCCGCATGATGGTCGGGGCGAAGACGACCGCGACGTTCTGGCTGGTCATGAGGTTTTCCTTTTCGCGCTCGACGACCCGCGTGAGGTGGAACATGAGGAACTCGAGGACGTCGCGGTGGACCCGCGGCAGCTCGCTCAGGCTCTTCTGCAGGGCCTCGATACGGGCCTGCTGGGAGGTGATCTCCCCGCTCTCGATGACCCCTTCGTACACGTCAAAGGTGATCAGCGGCGTGGGCAGCTTGCGGAAGTACTGCTTCAACGTCGACGTGACCGCGTGGATGTCCAGGTCTGGGTCGGAGATGTCGTAGTCCAGATGTGACTTTTCGAACCCTTCTCGAATCGTCTGCGTTACGCTGCTGGCGCCGGATTTCCGATAGATGCCTTCCATATCCATGCCTGACAGGTCAGAATTTGACCCGTATAAGTTTTGCAAAGTATTAGACAGAAAAAACGTACCTCGTAGCTCGACCTCTTGGATGCACCGTGTCACAATAGCGGGAACAACGCTCTTTTCCACTTCCATCCGCTGCTCCAATTCAGTTCCGAAGAGGCCTGTTCATTTAGTAAATAGGAAAAACAAGGAGAAGAGAGAAGGAAGAGGGGAATTGTACCAGGCTGCCCAGATTCAGACACAGTGCCATCATTTTGCGCCATCTTGTTAGTAGAGGAGGATTGTTTGCTCTTCTGATTGCCAAAGAAACCGAACCCTTGGCGGCTGGGGTCCTGGGTCTGGGAGCGTGGCAAGTTCGGATTGAGTTCCTGGCCAGTCTGGACCGACCCGTAGGGAAGAGCGGTGGGATCCTTGGCCTCGCTGGAGCCAAAGGCCCCCTTCAGGCCCTTGGTGACCCCCTTGGCGACGTTCTGGCCACCCTTTTTCCAGTTGAACTTGCGCACTTGGCCCTTGCGGATGCTCACGACTTGTGGGCCCGGCAGCACGGTTGCCGGCTCAGCCTCCTCCTGCAGATTGGCCGTGGAGATGGAGGTGGACAGGTCATTGATGGAGGGCTTGAGCAACTCGATGGAGGTCATGGATTTTTCCTTGCTGTGGTGTGAGTAAATGCCCAGCCCGTTGGTGTTGGTGTTGGTAGTGGTGCTCGCGCTGCGCTGGTGGTCGTTGGCCTTGTATAGCTCCTGGATCTGGTGGACCAGCTGGTTGTTCAACTCGGCCAGCTGGGCGTTCTTGGACGACAGCTGCTCGAACTCCTGGAAGCTCTTGTCCTTCATGCGATTCATGTTGGCCAGCTCCTCGGAGGCCTGGTTGCGTTTCTGGATCAGCTCCTCGATCTGCGGCGCGTACGAGTCCTTGAGCTGCTGGATCGCCTCGACGAACTCACGCAGGGCCTGGTTCGTCAAGCGCCCCAGGTCCAGCTGGTTCTTGCCCCCGCGCTTCTCGCTATCCAGGTGCTCCGTCAGCACCGTCAGCTCGCGCATCACAATCTCCTTCTGTGCGTCCAGAACCACCATGGTCGACCGCTTCTCGTGCAGCTCCGACTGGGCCTGTTTGACCTCCGCCGACGCGTTGACCATCGCCTCCAGCTCCGCGATCTTCTGCTCCTTCTCTTGCACCCGCTGGCGTTCCTTACGCAGCTCGCTGCGTAGCCAGGCGATCTCGTCCCGCTGCTCCGGCGATGAGATCCCCACTGGTGTCTTCGGGCTGCCGAGATGGTCCACCGGCGCGGTCCCGTTCACCGGCGACTTGGGCCATTTGCCGTCCCGGGACAGCCGCGACCCCTTGTCGCTGAGACTGCGGGCATGGCGCACCGAGTTAGAGACGCGTCGCAGGAACGACTCGCTCGTCTGCCCTGCAGCAGCGGCCTGCTGCGAGTCTTCGTATCCCATAATCCGCGCCATGTCCTCATCCATGGAGAAGGCCCCACCACCGCTGTAGCGGAGTAATGCTGGGGATACCGTGTTCTCCAGTCCTACTACACCTGCTGCTGCTGCAGCTGCAGCTGCACGCTGTGCATCGGATCGATACGTACTCGCCGAATCCTGGCGTATGCGGCCGCTCTTAACCGGGTCCGGCTGGGAGTCACTACGATCTCGAAGCGGCAAAGATGTATCGGGAGATCCATGGGGTTTAGTCGGAGCCGACGTTGGTGCAGCACCAGCACCAGCAGATCGTCCATTAACATCATCTTGACCCGAGGGGAACAGAGTTATGGCGCTGGTGGGCGAGGCGACCTCCTTGCGGGGAATCTGGTGGGTTTTAGACTGCAACGAGTCGCCCCGTTTGGGTGGGTATTGCATGCCACTACCGATGCTACTGCCTCCAGGAGAGGCAACAGCGGAGCGGCTCGAGTCCATCGAGCCATTCTCATGCAGCTTACGGAGCTCATGAGACGGACGGCTCGAAGTCCCATTCTCCGATCGGGAGCTCTCAGGGCTGGCTGCCGCGGCGGCGGCGGCGGCGATTGCAGCTCCATGCAGATCCGAGCGGGAACTACGGGCCGAGCCAGACTTGCTTGCCTTGTTGGTAGCGGATGCATCCGAGCGCCATCGTGAGGCAGGGTCATTGTCTGCGGCGCGGTCGCGGCTCTGGCTCTTATCTTGGTATGCGATATGCGGGGAGGGTGCTTCGGAAGAGGTGGCACTGGAGACGTAGTCATTGGGGGCATCTTTGGACGACGACGACGGCTTCGGGGCGGGTTTGGTGGATTGGCTCGAATAGTCGCGCGAGCGAGAATCGGAGGAGGTTCGAGGCGGCGGGCGGAAGGACTGAGGGTCTTCGGAGGGATCGAAGGCGAGAGGAATGAGAAATTCCCCGCCCCCGTCGGCGTCCGCTTCGAGAGAACGGCTTTGGAGCATTGAATGGCGGTTGCTGCGATACGTACTAGATGGGAGGATGAGTGTGTCTGTAGTGGTTAGCTTTCTCGATCCATTCATTTCCTCTCTTTTCTTCACTTCTCTTCTCTCTCTCTCTCTCTCTCTTTTTTTTTTCTTTCTTCTTCTCCTTCTCCGTTGGTTTCTTGGCCTACCTTGAGCGGGTGGCTTAGGTGATTCCGGCTGCCTGCGTGACGGGATCTCGCCCGGGGTATCTGTATATTGTGATTCGGTCTCGTCATCTGGGCGAGACGGGGTCTGTGGCTTGTCGATGTTGGGGGGCAGGGAAGGCAGGGATTTGTCGAGCTTGACATTGGGCGGGGAAGCCTTCTTTGAAGAGGAACTGGTGGTGGAGGCTCCAGGATTTTTTTTCTTTCGCCTGCGCTGCATGAGAGACTCGTGGCAGTCCATGCAGAAGATACCCTGTGAGGTGCGCGCATAGCGAAGGTTCTCGATCTTGCGCTTGCAGTTGCGACAGCGGAAGCAGCTGGCGCAGAAGGCCTGGTCGCCGGTCAGAATGGCCAGGTCCTCGATCTTATTGCCGCAGGAGCTGCAGCTGTAGGTACAGTTGCTACAGATCAGCGAGCCGTCGCCGAGGAGAAGGAGATGCGCGTCCGAGTCGAGCAGGGTGCCGCATGTGCTGCAGCGGAAGCAGTCGATATGCCATCGGTTTCCGGCTGTAGGATTAGATTAGGAATTTTTTTAAGAAGAAAAAAAAAAAAAAAAAACAGAAAAAATAGAGAGAAAAAAGGTCCAACAGTCAAGAATCGATATACTCACATAGTTCAAATGCCTTGCCTTCTTCCAGGATCTACAAAACACCCATTCATTAGCCCAACTCGAGTCGAAATCCACGGCCATCACACACCTCTCCACAGCCCTTGCAAGGGAACGGAATATCATCCTGATCCATGGGCGACTCCGAGAGCGCCGCCGGCGAGTCCATCTCTGCTCTTTTGTATGATCCTTATTTCCCGCCCTGCTCAGTCTGTTCGTTTCTTCGTTTCTTCGTTGCCCGCGGTCGCGTCGAGGGGTCCGAGGGGCAAAGGGGAGCGATTCGCGCGCGCGATCAGGAACCGAGGAGAGAACGCAGATTATGGGCGTCCGCGAGGCATTCGGTGAGAAACGACCAGGTTTCCTTTTTTTTTCTTTTTTTTTCCTCCTTCTTCTTCTTTTTTGTTTCGGCTTTCTGTCTTCGAATCAACGATGGCTGGGG